>NW_011494788.1:1741553-1765199 GCF_000754665.1 Bison bison bison
AAGGGACTCTCAAGAGTCTTCTCCAACACCACAGTTCAAAAGCATCAATTCTTCAGCGCTCAGCCTTCTTCACAGTCCAACTCTCACATCCATACATGACCATAGGAAAAACCATAGCCTTGACTAGATGGACCTTTGTCGGCAAAGTAATGTCTCTGCTTTTGAATATGCTATCTAGGAGTAAAATTCAATCCAAAGATTATTGAGCCTAAAACTGAGGGCTTTTAGATGCTAAAAGATACAATTTATAATAAAGAGTTGTCAGTTATGTGTTTATAATAGTTATATATCTATTTATCTCCTGTGAAGCATGACAATCATCTCTATTAAGCAGAAATTACAGAAATTAAAGATCTCATAGCTATACAGAAAGAAAGGAATACAAGTACATGCAATGATCATTGCAAGTCAGTTTTCCAGAAACATAATAGGAAATACAATAGATAATTCAAGTCTTCTTTTATTTCTGTAAAGTATTTTGTTGTTGTTTTGCTTAAAGATGACATTTATATATCACTCCATGTACAAGTCAGATGAAACAAAAAAGAAAATAAAGGTATAGAAGGAAAACAGAACCCTCCAGACCTCTCTAAACTCTTGTTTTGCACTGTCTTTCCATAATATATTTATTAACTTTATTGTCTGTCTTCCCCTACTAATGTTTTCTCCCAGTTATATCTTTACTACTTAACAACAGTACCTGGTATAATGTATGCTAAATATTGGGCTGACCAAAAAGTTTATTTGGGTTTTCCCAAAACATCTTACAGAAAAACCTGAATGAACTTTTTGGCTAACCCAATAAGTATCTGCTGTATAAATATCTATTGAAAGACTAAAGGAAGGAGAGAATCATGTCTAATGGTCAGTGATCCATTTTAATCCAAACTGAAACATTTTTTCAATTGATATATCTTCAATTTTGGTGAAAGAGGAGACTGAAAAAGCTGGCGTAAAACTCAGCATTCAAAAAACCAAGATCATGGAAATCAATCCCTTCATTTCATGGCGAACAGATGGGGAGAAAGTGGAAACGGTGACAGGTTTTATTTTCTTGGGCTCAAAAATCATTGTGGTTGAAGACTGCAGCCATGAAATTAAAAGACGCTTGCTCCTTGGAAGAAAAGCTATGACAAATCTATACAGCATATTAAAAAGCAGAGATATCACTTTCCCAACAAAGGTCTGTATAATCAAAGCTATGGTTTTTCCTGTAGTCATGTACAGTTGTGAGAGTTGAACCATAAAGAAGGCTGCGTGCCAAAGAATTGATGCTTTCAAATTGTGATGCTGGAGAAGATTGTTGAGAGTCTCTTGAACAGCAAGGATATCAAACCAGTTAGTCCTAAAATAAATCAATCCTGAACATTCATTGGAAGGACTGATGGTGAAGCTGAAGCTCCAATACTTTGGCCACCTGATGTGAAGAGATGAGTCATCAGAAAAGACCCTGATGCTGGGAAAGATTGAGGGCAAGAAAAGAAAGGGGTGACAGAAGATGAGATAGTTGGATAACATCACTGACTCAGTGGACATGGTTTAAGCAAGCTCCGGGTTACAGTGAAGGACAGGGAAGGCTCGCATGCTGTAGTTCATGGGGTTTCAAAGAGTCAGACATGACAGCGACTGAACAACCAATCTTAAATTACTGTTTTCCTCCATAAATGTATTTTTCTCTTTCTGTTAGTTCTTTAACCAAATATTTTGTCTCCTGTATCCACTATGAAATTATATTTCTTATCTTTAATTAGAATTGTTTTTATGTTTACTTTATATTGTGAGCTAGTGCTTCCATTTCGTCTTCTAAAGGTATAATTGCATTTTTATTCTTATATTCATTTTAAAATTTATGAGGTATAATTTATATAATATCTGCTTTATGTATTGCTTAATTCTAGTTAGTTTCCATGTGTGTGCAGTTTATCTCCTACATATTCTATATCATTTTTACTTAAGGACTCCTCTTATATTTCTACTAGCTATGCATCTGAAGGACTGCATACCCTAGTTATTCAGTTTAGTTCACTTTCTTTTTTTAATATATATACATATATTATTGAAGTATAGTTGACTTACAATGTTTCAGATGCACAGCAAGATGATTCAGTTAGTCAAATACACATACATTATTTTTGAAATTATTTTCCATCTTAGATTATTGTAAGATATTGACTATTGTTCCCTATGCCCCTTGATGCTTGTTTCATATCTAATTCTTAATTGGAAATCTAGCCTTCTATTCATACTAAGTCAAACAAATGAATCAAAATGTCATAATATTTTTAGTTAGGAAAAATTAATGTTTTCTAAAATATATATATATATATTATGCATATATATGTATGTATGTACTGTGCTGTGTTTAGTCACTCAGTTGTGTCTAACTCTTTGTGACCCCATGAATTGTAGCCCACCAGGATTCTCTGCCCATGGGGATTCTCAGGCAAGAATACTGGAGTGGATTGCCATACCCTCTTCCAGAGGATCTTTCCAACCCTGGACTGAACCCAGGTCTCTGCTTTGCATGTGTTCTTTACCATCTGAGCCATCACAGAAGCCAAAGAGTACCAGAGTGGGTAGCCTATCCCTTCTCCAGGGGATCTTCCTGACCAAGGACTCGAACTGGGGTAGCCTGCATTGCAGGCAGATTCTTTGCCAGCTGAGCTACCAGGGAAGCCCATATATATGTATATAAAAGCTTTTCTACTACACTTGATAAATGCTTGAGGAAGAACATCAAAAAAAAAAAAAAAGAGAGAGAGAGAGAAGAGATGGAGAAATTGAAGAACAGAAATTAAATGAACTGGGAGCACTGAATATGAAATAGAAAAATTAAAACAAACTAGATAAAAGTAAAAGATCATCATATGGTCCAGTTGATTTGAAACATAACTGCTCATTGGAAACATATCTGGAGTTCTGGAGAAAAAAACAATACTTGGGCATTTGTATTTTTCAAAAGATTTTAAGATATTTCTGATATGCATCTGGATTTTAAAAAGTGATTACAGGCTTTTCTATAGATCCTAGTTTGGTGATATAGAGTTCTATTACTTTTCTTTTTTTAAAAAATTTTTTCTAATTTTATTTTATTTTTAAACTTTACATAATTGTATTATTTTTGTTGACCAATCCTGATACAATTGTATTAAGTGGGTAATACTTACATAACGACAATAGTAAAAGTATTTATCAGTTTTCAACATCAATAGTCAGACAAAAAAATAAAAGATAATTGTCATTGCAAGTCATAATGGGAAAATGATTAACTTGACAATAGAAAATAATTTTATACATTTTGGTGGGGGGGGAGTCAAGCAGAGTGATGTGGTGGAAGTGCATACATGCACATGTTTCATCCACCCTGTCAGCGTCAATCTTTTGGTTAGTGCATTTAATCCATTTACATCTATGGTAATCATCAATATGTATGGTCCTATTACTGTTTTCTTAATTGTTTTGGGGTTTATTTTCTATAGGTTTTTTCCTTCTCTTGTGTTTCCTGCCTAGAGAAGTTCCTTTAGCATTTGTTGTAAAGCTTATTTGGCAAAAAAATTCTCTTAAATTTTGCTTGTCTGGAAAGTTTTTGATTTCTCCATTAAATCTGAAGGAGAGTCTTGCTGGGTAGAGTATTCTTGGTTATA
The DNA here is from genome assembly GCF_000754665.1 of Bison bison bison. Classification (NCBI taxonomy): domain Eukaryota; kingdom Metazoa; phylum Chordata; class Mammalia; order Artiodactyla; family Bovidae; genus Bison; species Bison bison. The sequence goes on from NW_011494788.1 coordinate 1,745,198, forward strand.
GGTTCTTCCCTTTCATCACCTTAAATGTATCATGCCATTCCCTTCTGGGTTGGAGAATTTTTGTTGAGAAATCAACTGACAGCCTGATGGGCTGATAGTTTTGTATGTTATTTGTCATTTTTCCCTGTTGCTTAATATTTTATCTCTGTCTTTAATTTTTGTCAGTTTGATTATTCTGTGTCTAGGTGTGCTCCTCCTTGTGTTTATACTTCCTGGGACTCTGTGCTTCCTGGACTTGGCTAACTATTTCCTTTCTCATGTTTGGGAAGTTTTCAGCTATTACCTCTTCAAATATTTTCTCAGGCCCATTCTCTCACTCTTCTCTTTCTGGAACCCCATAATGAAAATGTTGGTATGTGTAACGTTTTTCTAGAGGTCTCTTAGGCTGTCTTCATTTCTTTTCATTCTTTTTTTCTATACTCTGTTCTGTGACAGTGATTTCCACCATTCTGTCCTCCAGGTCATTTTTTCCATTCTTCTGCCTCAGTAATCCCACTATTTATTCCTCCTAGTGTATTACTCATCTCTGTTTGTTTGTTTTTTAGTTCTTCTAGGTCTTTGGTAAACATTTCTTGCATCTTCTCAATCTTTATTTCCATTCTTTTCCCAAGGTCCTGGATCATCATCACTATCATTATTCTGAATTGTTTTTCTGGAAGATTGCATATCTCCACTTCATTAATTGCTTTTCTGGGATTTTATCTTGTCCCTTCATCTGGTACATAGCTTTCTGCTTTTTCATCATTGTTACTTTCTGTAATATGGTTTCGTTTTAGCTGCTGTGAGACTGTGCCTCTTGCTTCTTCTGTCTACCCTCTGACGGACGTGGCTAAGAGGCTATTTGGCAAAACTAATACAATTTTGTAAAGTTTAAAAATAGAATAAAATTGTAGTTGGAAAAAAAAATAAAACTTCTTGATGGGAGGAACTGGTGGTGGGAAAAACTGAGTCTTGTTCTGATGTGGAAGGCCTTGCTCAGTAAAACTTTAATCCAATTTTCTGCTGATGGGTGGGGTTGCACTTCCTCCCTGGTAGTTGTTTGGCCTGAGGTGACCCAGCCTTGGGGTCTGTGGTAGGGTTAATGGCAAACTCCAAGATGGTTTATGCCAAGGGGGCCCTTCCAGTGCCCCATCCTTCTGGTGAGCCCCTTGTGATCCACAATCCACAGGAGGCCCTCCAACACTAGCAGGAAGTTTTGTTTCAGTCTCCTGTGGGGTCAATGCTTGTCTCCTCTGGGTCTTGGTGTGCCCAAAATTTTGTATGTGTCCTCCAAGACTGGAGTCTCTATTTCTCTCAGTCCTCTGGAAGGCCTATAATCAAACCCCATTGACCCCCCAAAGCCAGATTCCCTGGGGATACCCAGTCCCTTTGTCACATCCCCAGGTTGGAAAGCCTGACATGGAGTTCAGAACATTCAAAATAGTACGAGAACTTCTTTGGTATTATTGTTCTCCAGTCTGAGGGTCAACCACCTCGCGGGTATGGGATTTGATTTGATCATGATTGTGCCCCTCCTACCATCTTGCTGAAGCTTCTTTGTCTTTGGATGTGGGGTGTCTTTTTTTTTGTGTGGGTTCCAGTGTCTTCCTGTCGATGGTTGTTCAATAGTTAGTTGCAATTTTGGTACTCTCACAGGAGGAGATGAGTGCACATCCTTCTACTCTTCCATCTTGAACTGGAAGCCCAGTTCACATTCTTTAAAATATAAAGCATTATTCATTATACATTGGTGGTTCATTAAAAAGAAGGATTGAAATGAGTTTGAACATTTTGGAAAATCATTTGAGTAGATCAGAATTTTTGTTTTTAATCACTTTATTTTCATTAAGCAATAATGTACTGCAAGTACACTGTAGCAGAGTACTACACTCCAGAGTGAGGGCATAAAATCAAATGAAAAGTTTGACTTCAAGGAAATGGCAACCCACTCCAGTGTTCTTGCCTGGAGAATCCCAGGGACGGGGGAGCCTGATGGGCTGGCATCTATGGGGTCGCACAGAGTCGGACATGACTGAAGCGACTTAGCAGCAGCAGCAGCAGCAGCAGCAGAGAGTATGTATTATTTATTAGATTTAAGTCAATTCCCATTACATCTGGTCTACAGTGAGACTCAATAAGAATAAGCAATTTTGAAACATGTAACAGTTATAGACCAAAGAGCATTATGTTTGAGAGCAACCACATATGCATTCAGGGGCCTCCCAGGAGGCACTAGTGGTAAAGAATCTGCCTGGCAATGCAGGAGACAAAAAAGACATGGATTCATTCCCTGGGTTGCAAAGACACACTGGAGGAGGGTCTGGAAACCCACTCCAGTATTGTTGCCTGGAGAATCCCATGGACAGAGACACCTGCCAGCGTATAGTCTCTAGGGTTGTGAAGAGTTGGACACGACTGAAATGACTTAACGTGCATGCACTTTCTGTTTCCCAGACTGGGACATAGAAAATCTGATTCTGTGAGTCTGGACTGGTGAGGAAAGTTGTCCTACTTTTGGGCTCAGTGATTTGTATTCTTTGTGTTGTGACTTGTTGAGTTAACATTATATTGCTTTCCCCACTACAACTACACAGAGAAAGTAGGATACATTCCATATTTGTTCATGTCAGAACTTCTGTGCTGTAGTTGTGATTAATGAAAAAAAAAAAAAATCCCAAAGTTACAACTAAGCATTGGGCAATATTTAGTGTGAAGCCCAGGAGATTTTATGAACAGGTAAATGTAAATCATTTCAGCAATTTTCCTTCTTCTTTATGCCAATTAATTCCCACATGAATATCTGCATCTTTGAAGCTATTTTAAACCAATTCGGCATTTCCTCTCAAAATTGCAAATATCAAATACCTAGCATTTAAATGTTGCTTTAGCCTGAAACTATTCAATAAAAATGAGCTGCAGTGTAACTGCAAATACATTATGAATGAACTGGCTTTGATTTTATCAGCCTTTTTGGTTTGTTTTATTACTGCATGAAGACACAAAAAACTTATTAAAATCAGGATGATTTTTTTCCGTTCCACCCAATGTGCAAATTAGGCAACCTTTTTTTTTTGTTTTGAATCTACTAGCTGTGCTTCTTTTTTACTGGTATCTTTAAAGGACAGAGCACCAATCATTTTGTACCTGTGCTAGTAAAGAGGAGTAGCGGTCATGATGTTCCCAAATCACTATCTGGTCATTAGTTTCCTCAGATTATATCATTCAGAGAGAGACTTTTCTTAACAAGGAGAAAGAACTACAACTGGAGTTTATAATGTCTTCTAGGCGTGCACTGAGACAATCCTCAATGACTAATTATAGCTTGAGAAAGCAGAAAAAGACTGCCAGAAAAAATCCATCAGAGGAGTTAATTTGGAGAAGGAAGGAGTACAGTTTGAAAGCAATTTTGTAAATTCCAAGCATAACTGCTTGTACTCTTCAAAACAATCTCAGTTTTACTGATGTTAATAATAGGGCATTAGTTAACAGAGGAGATAAAATAATCATTTCATAACTGTAGTTCCTATATTTGCATAAGGTGTCCTTAAGAAGAAGTCAACCTACCTTCTTTAGGAAATTGTTAGAGCAGTATTAAAATATTAAAACCTATAGTTTCCATAGTCAAAAAATTGCATCTTAAAACTTAATCCCTGGGCTTCAGTGGTGATTAAGATCTTTCACTGATGGTTCTGAAATTTTGAAGAAAGTAGATGACCCAAGTCTAATTTTTAAGCATTTTCTTGAAATCACTTTGTTACATGTGTTTTTTAAGTCAAATGTATTTTGTAAATTTCTTTAATGTACAAGAAATTTTAAAAATATAAGTTAACTTGATCTTGTCAAATGATAACAGGAATGTTGTGAAAACAAGTGTTTGCCTAGATCTATTGCCTATATTTAAGTTACTTTTAGTAATGAAAATACAGAACTACATTACAGATATAGTTCTAAAACTCAGACAATAATCACATTCTAGAAATCGATGATTATCATCAGCAAAAGAAACCATAATGTTATCATCTAATAATCTATGTAATTTCTATGGAAAGCCTGACTGCTATCAATAGTACTACTCTGGCAGTCTAGTGCTTCGTTGTTTTGACAGTGAGCAGTGTTTTATGCTTGTGTGATACACTTCAAACATATAAGAAAACTCAAAGAAAAATCTGAATGCCTGTGAAATATTAATAGAAAAAAATGACTTCGCAACATAGTAAAGCCACATAAATGGAGGAACAGATTTGGGGCAGTGAAAAATTAAAATTTCTGTGGCTTAAGAAGCATGAACTGTGGAAATCAAGTCAGACTGGTAGGATGAGGCTCAACAAAGAAAGAACTCAAAGAAGTGGTGAAGGAATTGAGGAAGAACAGCAAGCGTTTTTAAGAGAGCAAGCAGACAAAACAATATTTAAAAAGGATTTCTGTAATAATCAGTTGGAAAAAATATGTTAGTCATTTAGTCATGTCTGACTCTGCAACCTCGTGGACTGTAGCCCACCAGGCTTCTCTGTTCATGGAATTCTCCAGGCAAGAATACTGGAGTGAGTTGCCATTTTCTTTTTCAGGAGATCTTCCCAACCCAGGGATTCAACCCAGCCTGCTGCATTGCAGACAGATTCTCAGATTCTGAGACACCAGGTTAAGCTAAACCTGGGAGATTAAATTAGGTGGCCACTGAACAAGAACAAGTCAAAATAAGCTTGCCATCAGCCTGGTTTCTGTCCAGTGTGATGACATAGATAATGGGAAATAAGATGAAAATCAAAGAGTATTTAAAAGGAAAAGGGGTTTTTTGGTTTCTATTAGCACATTGGGATAAAGAACAGGGAAAAATTAGAAATGACTCTGCAATCCACAGCTTTGAAGTCTGGGAGGCATATGATTGATAACCCCATTAATAACCATGAGAAAATTTAGGTGCTGGGTGGGAATGGGCTCAGGTTGAAATCAAGTTAAACGGGCTTAATACTGGTGAGCAGGTGGAAGTCAGAGATGTAAGGGTAGTTTATAGAGAACAGACAAAGGAGAAAAAGATAAAATATTGGATATTCTTTACTATATTCAATTGTTTCTTACCCTTAGATCTATTAATTAGGCATAATCCGAGTTACTTTTTTTTTCAAAATGCAAATTGCAGAGGTTAGATTTCTTCTTCTACAAGCAACTGTCAGTTGTTTTCTTTAGCTAAAGTCACACGTTTATGTGATTTATAGATAAAAGGCAAGCATTCAGATTGTATTAACTTAATAGTTTTTCTAATTCATATATTAAGATTCCATTGCATGCTCAGTCTCTTCAGTCATATCCAAATCTGCGAGTTGCAAAGCTACTTGACTGCAGCCTGCTAGGCTCTCTGTCCATAGGCTTCTGAATTGAAACTTTAAAACTGTATAATGTGGATACAAATGGAAAATCTGTCTTATGGTTATCACTTTACCTATAACTCAATCAAAATGTTAAACGAATTTCAACTGTGGTTGAGAATTGCAAGTAAACAGTTGGTAGGATGAAAAAGGATGCTAATTTACTTTAAGCCACTTAGATTAAAATTAATACTGTTTTTCCAGCATAGGCCTAAACATATGAGAATTCATTTAGGAATTCAGCACTTGAAAAGAACTGTAATTTGCTCAAGACCTCTATTTATCCTTGAATTCTAATAAGACCCATTATCATAATTGATCACTTACTAAAGAACAGTGAAGCTAAAAACAACAACAACCAAAACCTCTCTGACTGGTTAGTGCTTTTATAGAAAAGAAGTATTAGCATGATTACATGCAGGAGAAAGTAACCCTGGATCAGGGTTTTAAGGGGGTGCTAGAACTGTGGATCATTTATATGTGAAAAGATGTTCCTCACCCATAACTTGTCAAGGTATTCTGGACAGAATACATGGCATTTGGAAGCAGCTTTTTCCAGACTATTATTGTTATTATTATTAGTAGCAGTTTGTGTGTGTTTCAGTCATGTTCTAATCTTTGGGAGCCTATGAGTTGGAGCCTGCCAGGCTTCTCTGTCCATGGAATTCTCAAGTCAAGAATACAGGGGTAGGTTGCCATGCCCTCCTCCAGGGGATCTTCCCAACCCAGGGATTGAACCTTTGTCTCTTATGTCTCCTGTATTGGCAGGTGGATTCTTTACCACTAGCACCACCTGGAAAGTCTATTTTTCATCTCACAATCTTTAATAAACCAGATGTATTTTTGGAAGTCCAGTACTTAAGCAGACAATACTCTTGCTACTGTAAAATGGGGCTGGGAGCACAGAGCCTCCCCACTTTTGATGCTTCCAGTCATTCAGCCCTAGCCTGTCTGTAGAAGCTCAGCCATGCCTAGCCTTTCTAACAGAAGGGCCATTTTCATCTCAAAACATTTCAGGGTTGACTACATTGTAGTAGGGATACTTTTAATATTTATTATTGGACCAAAGAATTTTTATGTTGAATATATTCCAAGGATTTTTTTAGTCCTCAGGTTAGAGGGCAATGCACTGCAAGTAAATGCCTTCATGAAGAGGAACTGATTGCATTCATCTGATTTCCTATCCTCACAGGTATTCGGCTACCATTCAAATCTTTTAAGAATTGGTATAGGCTGAATACGGAGAAGGCAATGGCAAGCCACTCCAGTACTCTTGCCTAGAAAATCCCGTGCACGGAGGAGCCTGGTAGGCTGCAGTCCATGGGGTTGCTAGGAGTCGGACACGACTGAAGGATTTCACTTTCACTTTTTACTTTCATGCATTGGCATGAAATGGCAACCCACTCCAGTGTTCTTGCCTGGAGAATTCCAGGGATGGGGGGGCCTGGTGATCTGACCTTTATGAGGTCACACAGAGTTGTACAAGACTGAAGCAACTTAGCAGCAGCAGCAGCATAGGCTGAATAATGACCCCAATATACCCACATCCTATTCCATGGAACCTGTGAGTGTTACCTTACAGGCGAAAGGGACTTTTGAGATGTGGTTAAGTTAAGGATCTCAAAATGAGGCTGTTTCCCTGGATTATCAGGATGGACCCTAAATATAATCAGAAGTGTCCTTTAGAAGACGGAGACAGGAAGTTTGACTAGAGGGGAGAAGAGGCAACATGATGCTAGAAGCAAGAGGTTGAAGTGATGCAAAAATAGGTCATGGGCTAAGGAATACAGATGGTAGAAGCTCCAGAAGCTAGAAAAGGCAAGGCCAGGACACCTGTCCTAGAGCCTCAAGAAGGAACAAGCCTGGTGGCACTGGGACATCAGCCCATTGAAATTAATTTCAGCTTCCAGAACTATGAGACAATCAATCTCTGTTGTTTAAAATCACTAAGTTTGGGGTTGCTTGTTATAGCAGCTATAGGAAACTAATACAATAATCATCAATATGATTGAGATCATGTCAATAAAAATAATAAGCATACATTGCTTACATAACAAAAGACTTCCCTATAAAAATGATGATATATTTTCTCTATAGACATGTTTCTTTAGGGATATGCAAATGCTTCCCTAAACTAGGGAAATAGAAAATTCATCACCAAGAGAAAACCTTCTACCTCAAACTCATGTTAAATAGCAGGTTTATGGATTAGTAGATGTTTGGTCTTTTCCACATAAGAAAGAATTTTGAAGAATATTCATTTAATTGATATTAATGAACATGAATTGTATAATTTAACATAGAGTATAAATAAAGATTTATGAAATGAGACCATAAATGTTTTTGAAAATAATCTTAAAGACATGGAAAGCTAAATAGAAAGAATGAAAAATTAAATTAAAATATACTCTACAAATGTTCATGTTAATGAGGTTTTTATATATCTAGATATCATCCAAGGAGAGTTATGAGTTTAGAAATTAGAATGAAAGTACATTTTTAGATGGTATTAAAGAGATTATAACTATGTCCAGCTTTATTTTCATGCTGTGACTGCAAGCTCCAGCAGGGAAGATGATAATATGCATAAGACCAAGGCTTACTTTCTCATTTTCCATGGTCAACATGATAATTACTGTAAAGACAAACATCACCACCGAGGATGAATATATTCAACAGGTAAAGCATACAGTATAAAGTCTATACTGTAACTATGCAAATGCCAACATCCTCAAAACCACAAGCAAATATTGATTAAGAATTTTAAGGTCTTCAAAGTATTGCTGGAACAAAATGAATAAGTTTGGGAACTTTTAGAGATTGTTGTTGCCTCAGGTGGGTTCCTGGCACAGAGTGACCCCATACTTCTAGAAAAAGGCAGCGCATTAAAGAGCTGAAAATCGTACAAGGCAACAGCTCAAGGAAACTTTAAAATGAAGGGTTAAAGAAAACAGTATTTCATGTTTTTGAAGGCAAATAGCTTCAGCAGAATTCCAACTTAATTTCAACTTTTACATCATGAATAGGAACTCATATTTTATTCTATTTCCTTTCTTATACGTCATCTCTGAATAATATGTCATTGATGAGAAACCAAAGGAAAGATGACCTTATTTGATGGGACATTATGGTAAGCTGATTTTGTCTGAATCCTTCGTTAATTGGTTAAATCCACTATGTTATGTTAGATCTGGGCATAGTAGTAGAAACTAGCCCCTTCATATTATGCTGCTGCTGCTGACAAGTCACTGCAGTCGTGTCTGACTCTGTGTGACCCTAAAGACAGCAGCCCATGAGGCTCCCCCATCCCTGGGATTCTCCAGGCAAGAACACTGGAGTGGGTTGCCATTTCCTTCTCCAAAGCATAAAAGTGAAATGTGACAGTGAAGTTGTTCAGTTACATCCAACCCTTAGCTACCCCATGGACTGCAGCCTACCAGGCTCCTCCATCCATGGGATTTTCCAGGCAAGAGTAGTGGAGTGGGGTGCCATTGCCTTCCCCACCTGTATATTATACCAGAACAAAATAGAGGCCTAGAATGACGTATGGATGGTACCATCATTTATGCTGTTCATTAGGTTAAACACTCAAACAACAAACAAAGGACCTTTAATATACTCAAAGGCAATTTGTTGGTAATTCTCCACTTAACAACAACAACAACAACAATAACTCATTCTATCTACTATTTTCTCTCAAACTTTGATAGACTAAGCTACCATTTTCTCTCACTTGGAATACCACAGTAGCCTAATACCTTTGTCTTCCATCATCTTCTCCCTTTTCTTTCTAATTTGTTCTCCTCATAAAGCCAGAGTGACTTCTTCAAAGTTCGTATATGATCAAGTAATTTCTTACTGGAATGATTTCAATCACTTGCCATTGGTCTTAGAATGAAGACTGAGCTCCCTAGCTTGAGCCCTGACTGCTTCTCATCTCAACACTGGCCTCCCATTCTGACCTATTCTCCCATTCTCACAGCTTTGTAGCTACATCCGTCTTCTGTACATTCTTGTCACCTGGCAAGGTTTTCCCTGCTCCAGTCCAGTTAGTTCCTTAGACCTCAACTCAAGCAAGACTTCCTATAGCAAGGCTTCGCTGACTTTATGTCTTAAAAAAATTGTCACAGACTCTGATAGCAACATATGACTTTCCTTTATAATACTACTATTATAATATTACATCAATATATGCGGTATAGACATCCCTAAGAGACTGTAAGCTCCAGAAAGGATAGTGGCATACAAATAGTAAATATTAAGTTCAGTTTTATGGCATTTATATAAAATAAAATTGTCAAAAATGTGGATACTTGAAAATCACAGACCAGTTTTTTGGAAAATAACCAAAAATTTGGATTAAGGAATGTTGCATGAAAAAAATTTTTTATACATGTGTATCTTAGCATCCATTTTATTTCACAATTTTGTTTTGGTTAATTTAACAGAAAAAAATGCAACTATGTGTAGATGCACAGCTGCAACAATAACAGCTAATATTCTATTCACAGGATGCTCTTCATTTTAAATGAGCAGAATTCTCAATAGTAGAGAGATTTTTATTCACAGTTTAATCAATCACAGCCTGTAATATCTCTAATAACTGCCTGTATCCTCTGATAGGTGAAACATTAAAAATAAGTAGAAAACTAAGTTCCTCAGCCAGTTTGGAACTTCGGTGAAAAATTATTTTTCAAGTATATCTTAAAATATTACAGATGAATAAAAAAAGTTGTAAAATTTATTTTAATTCAAGGATAATTGCTTTACAATATTGGTTTGACTTCTGCCACACATCAATAGAATGATGATATTTTAAATTAAATCTTGTCAGCAACATTTGCTTCAGCTATTCTTTCAAATCTCAAGACATTCAACATTTATTTTGTTTGTCAAGTTTAATATGGAATCCATCCACTAACTTTATCTGCAACATTATGCACTTTAGCAACACAATCCCCCATTGTTTAAATAAGCCTTTCAGCTTATTAAAAAATAAAAGTATTCACACCATTCCAAACATATTTTGCACAAACATGTTTGAGAGCAGTGGTGTGTTTGAGATTGTTTTCATCAGCAAAAATAATGAGTCTGTCTCATATGGCATATTCAAGCCTCCACCTTGATTCTAGACTGTTAGAGATAATTCTGGAAAAGTTTCCTACTTAATAGGCTGCTAACACATTTGACAATTTTGTGACATTTCCCCAAACTGTTTGTGAAAGATGCTGGCTCCTATGATTTCTTTGCAACATGTGGTGCTGACTTGAACACATTTGAGCGATAGATTCATACTTGCCATCTCGGCAGTTGTTGACCTCAGTGTTTTCACACTGTCAGTACAGATGTCACTACATTTTTGCCAACATCCTTTATAGTGTGTTAAAAACAGATCCAAACACTAGCAAAAAATTCCCCTGTTGTCTAAGTGTAGAGTGTTTAATGTATCCTCATTGCATGCATCTGTATATACAGTAGAAAACGAGCAAATGGAAATCATAAATATGTGCATTCTCACTCAATTGAACTATAAACACAGTGGTTGTGAATCTCAACCCATAAATTCAAGTGCACAAGGAACATAAATACTTAATCTAACATTTGAACTCCCAATTCCCCATTTACTAAAGTGGAAGTAGCTTAACCAGTTCTTTGAGTATTTTTTCCTATCCCCAGAAGTGTCTCAAAGTTCTAGGGAACTCATCCAGTTTGAGCTCCAATATAACTTTCAAAAAATTATTGTACCTCACTTGAAAATAAATAACATTTATAAGCATGAATTTAGATAGAATTATGTTTATTAAAAACATAAAATTTAGATATTCTAAAAGTACAAAAAAGCTCCAATACCATTTATGATACATAACGCAACATTAGTAGGATAAAGTATTTATATGTTCAGTTATCACAATATAATTCCTAAGAATATGTATAGAGCTTTGCCTGGCATTTAATTAAACCAGTTTCATGTCTGCCATGAAAGAACAGTGGCTTGCCAAAAGCTTTATTATAAGGAGTCATGCTTAGGGCTAAGTTCGAAGAATGACACATGTAAACTACATACTTCCTACTCAATGATTTACATAAGAAAAATATGTGCTCAGAGATGATAAGAAAATTGTTTCTGGGTATACATATGAGCTGAACTGCCATGGAAAGTTAACAATAGTTAATGTGTTAACAAATGTTAATACTGACATTTGGATGTATGTGTAGTTTATTTATAAAGATTTTAAATACTCAATGATATGTTTTAAAAATGCATATCATACATTTGTAGAATACTTGCAGTTCAATCAAAAATTTGAAACTTTTGTTACAAACAATTGGCAATAGAATAAAGGACAAAACGATCCATGAGCTACTGGCCTATATAACCTAATCAACTTTGTACACAAATATGAAAAAAATAGTGTAGACTGAGTGAGAGAAAAACACTGATAAACTCTACATTTTTCAGAGATCCAACCAATTCCAATAGGCTCCTTGTAGAATCAGAGCCAAGGACACTGTACAGACTGCTTGGCAGCACAAGCAAGACCATAGGAAACAAGGAAATAAGGCAGAAAGCATTAGCCCACCTTATAGGAAGCCACAGGAAGACTGACTTAGAATATCATATATAATCGTGACGTCTTCTCCTCAAGAAAGTGTGACAGAGCTGCAGAAGAATGTTTCTAAATAATTAGACAGAGCTGTTTCTACAAAATGATAAACGATGAACTTCTTTAGATTCTAATTTCAGATTAAGATGGGTTTTCAGTTGTGTCTCTAATTCATTTCAGATCTATCACTAGAGTTCTCCTTCCAAAATACAAATCTAATGTCAGTCATCTGTGAAAACCTTTAGTGACTTTCTAATCCCTGTAAAATAAAGTCCTCTTTCTTTAGCACGGCATCTAGATTCCACCACCACCAAGCTCCAGCATAAGGTTATAATGATGTTTATAGTCATATACTCTCTCCTCGCTTATTGTTTGTTTTGTGCAGGAATACTCATTATTTTCCAAAAACTTCTTGAAACTCTGGATATGCCATTCCCTCTAGTAGAAACCTTTACTCCCAATTAGACTTTACACCTCACTCAAATGATCTTGTGTCAGGAAAGTAACCTTTCCTCCATTTTCATCTCCATTAACAGCCTTACATCCTCTGTCTGCAATGCTTATTTTCTACTTTTTCCTAACTCATAAGAAAGAAAGACAGCCTTTACTCATAGGACTCCACATTTTCTATAAGATCCGTGTACCCATCTTAAGAAAAAAGACATTGCCCAGAATCCCTTACAGTTAATGGTGGCCCAGAATAGACAATGAAATATCAGTTCAGTTCAGTTCAGTCGCTCAGTCGTGTCTGACTCTTTGAGACCCCGTGAATCGCAGCACGCCAGGCCTCCCTGTCCATCACAACTCGGGGAGTTCACTCAGACTCACGAAATGGGAGTAACTTGTGAGCCTTCTAGGACCTTTGTTTGTCCTTTGCCTTTACCCTCATGACTATGATACAAAGCCATATGCTGAGAACAGTGAGATAAAAACACACAAGAAATCTGATGTTCTTAAGATGCTGTACTTTCAGATTTCTTACTACATGTGAAATGTTTTTGTTTACGAGATTGTTCAGCTATATTTTGTGTACTCTAGCATTCTAGTTACTTGTTTGCCTTTTTTGTTTCCTCCACTGGAATGTAAATTTATTTAAAAAAATATATTCACCTTCGTTTCCACATAGTACAATATCTAAGGCAAAGTAGGTGGTCCTGGCACTGTGATTGCTGCTGTTAAATTCTTTGCATTAAAAAGACAGTGATGTCTCCAATCAGAAATGGGTGGGTAAAAGTTTTACTAAATGGATGGAATGTGGATCAATAAATAATTACTAGGGGAATTATTGCTTCAGGGTAGTATATTTAACTTTTGTAATATCATAGGGAGGCCAAAAATCAAATGCCCTTTGAGCCCTTCTAACCCTTAGAATATATAAGAGGATATAACTCTTACTTGACCTAATATGACATGTTCTCCTTAATGAAAATGTCCATGAGAAGAAAATTGTGATGTTGAAGGACTCTCAAAAGAGAATTTGGCAGAGGTATGAGACAGAAAGTAATTCTGTGAGGTTTCATGGCAATAATCTCAAATTATACAGAAAACCAGGAGTCCACTTCAAGGAAGGTGAAGTAAATTGTGTTTTTTCCCCCCTTCTCCTACTGAGTTTAACTAAAAACCCTGGGTTTTCTTTATAAAACAAGCATAAGAAAACTGACATGTGGAGACAAAAAGGTAGAGTAATTCAGGACTTCAGAAGCAAAAAAAAAAAAAAAAAAAAAGACATAGTGGATTCCTTTTCACATTATGTATCTTGGACCTGGAGCTGAAGAAGCCAGGAACCTGGAAGCGCCAACTGGCACAGACAAAAAGATTCACCTTCACAGCCACTACTAGGCTGCTCTCTTAAGCCAAAGGATAAGGAAAGAAGACTAATAAGAAAGAAAACAGCTAGGTGATCATCACTCTACACAAGTTACATCTTACATAGAAAACTCTATGTACCAGGGGCAAGAAAATCTTTCTAATCAAAATAGGCCAATCTGGAGAAGTGATGTAGCAGTAGTCTGCCTCACAGAGTAAGTAGCGCTCATATTAAAAACATTTACTAGTACTTGTGTCAGTCCGTGTGTGTGTGTGTGTGTGTGTGTGTGTATCTATTTATTTCACTTGCAGAAATTTCTTTGTACTTCCTCCAAAACTCAATTAAGTTGCTAGAAGCTGTAAAGGTGAAGTAGAGACCCAGTGGGACTCTGTTTCATAAGAATGCTGTTTGCCTCATAACACAATGAGCTCTACTTTAAGAAAAAAAAAAAAAAGTTTTAACAATAAAATCATGAACTTAAAATCCCACTTAGCTTTGCAGTTTCTCTTTGTACCCAAGTGTATCAGAAGACTAAAAGTGGCATCTGACTTCCAAAAAAAAATGTGAAAACAATAATTGTAACATCATAGTGAAAGTTCTTTTGCTTCCCTTAAGGCTTTCTGTGCTTTGCTTACTTTTAAAAGCTGTTATCTTCCCTCACGTACAGTGGCTAACAGAGATGTGAAATTAAAGTGTGTTTGCTTGTTTGGATAAACAGAGACCACTTTTTTTTTTTTTTAAAGCGTTCCTATTTTCAATTTGTTACCTACACGGTGACACTGTTACCAGTTACTCTGCTGATACTAATTTCTAAAAGTCTTCTACAATTAGTTTTATAAAAAGAAAAAAAAAAGCCTAAAATTAATGTTAAATTTATGTAGCTCTCTGATGTTCTTGTCAGTTAGGTCAAGATGCTATGATAAAAACATACTAAAGAGTTAAGTTATATGAGAAACTATTAGTCATAAATATAGTAATAAAGCAATTAATATTTCTTAATATTGTTCTAGTTTGTAATAGAGTACAAAGTCTTCTCTTTGTGTAGATTAATTTTCATTGACAGTAAGCAAAAACTATTGGAAAATTCATATCACTATCCTATATGTAACATAATTTTGGGTTTTATAATGTTTCTTTTCTGCAACATAAAGATAATCTTTAGCTTTATCAGATAATTAATTTTAAAGATAATTCATTAGCTTTAGTTTTAAAGATAATTCACTAGCTTCTTCATTACTATTTTGAAGAAGGAAAATGATAGTCTTCCTTCCTATGATTCTATTGTTCCAAATTTTTTTTCTTATTTACAGTAGAGTCCATTGTGTTATTATTATCTAAGCATTTGTTTATAATTATTTGATCTTTCCTACTTACAAAAAGATAATATATTGAAAGCATTATTGTACTTTTCGATTAGCATGTAAATAAGGTAAAAGTCAGATAAAAAGTTTTGCTCCAAAATATATTTATAGATTTAGGAATAATATGGTAATTGAAAACAAAATGTAATTCCATGCATCCTAGCAACCAAGGCAAAAGGGAAACAATATGAGTTACTTAAAGAATCATACTAGTTCTCCAGGGTAAAAATAAAGCTCTAATACTCAGAAGCATCTGTGATGTGAGTTTCTCAGAAACTATATATTATCTTCAAAAAATGTTTGTTGAAACCTATAGAAACATGTTTTCTATGGACTAGGGATTTTCTTATTTCATATTTAAGTGGATGAATGCCAAAACTTTATTCAGAACTATGTAATGTTAGAAGTAGAAATGAAATTAGAAGCCTGATCTTTCAATTCTGATGTTGTGTCCTGTTGATTGGATACAGTCTAGACTACTACTGCTCCATTTTAGAGAACCAGTTCATCTTCCCTCATGGCTCAGATGGTAAAGAATCTGCTGAAATGTGGGAGACCTGGGTTCAATCCCTAGGTTGAGAAGATCCCCTGAGGAGGGCATGGCAACCCATTCCAGTATTCATGCCTGAAGAATTCCCATGGACAGAGGAGCCAGGAGGGCTACAGTCCATGGGGTCACAAAGAGTTGGACATGACTGAGCAACTTTCACTTTCATTTTTCAGCTCCATGAAGCTGAAATAAGTGGATATCATTTATAAACATTCTATCATCTGGGCCCTGGGACATTGAGGTAGGATGTTAATAAATAAATAAGGCAATTGGCTGTAGTAACATCATTTAGAGAATCAAGTGAAGGTCCCTACATTTGGCTCTGTCTAAAATCCCTTTATAGAAAAATGGAAAATTTTATTTCATTGTTAATCAATGCACATAAAAATAAATCTCTCTTGGCAAAGTAATAATTTGCTTCAATATCTCACAAGTTTTGTTGAAAGAGAAAACGTATCAAGAAGATATGTTTGGGATAAAAGAAAAAGGTAACCAAAAATGGGAGTTATACTTGTGTGGCCCATGTCATCTAAAAGAATCATTTGGGTTTTTATCTTGGTGAAAGTGAAGTGAAAGTGTTAGTCTCATTGCACAGTCGTATATGACTCTGTGACCCCATGGACTGGGGCCCACCAGGTTGCTCTGTGCATAGGATTATCTAGGCAAGAATACTAGAGTGGGTAGCCATTCCCTTCTCCAGGGGATCTTCCTGACCCAGGGGTCAAACCTAGGCCACCCACATTGCAGGCAGATTCTTTACTGTCTGAGCCACCAGGGAAGCATATTGTTGTAAATATAATTTATTTAAAATAAATTTCTGAATCTTATATTCAAAACTTCTGCCTTATTATGTTTGTTCCAAAGTCTGTAGTTTAACAAGCAAACTTCTTGGGTGACTCTCCTAGAAGTTTTTTATGGATTTCATGCAAAGAGATAGACCATCAGTGGAAGGGAGAACCAAAGACAAAGACCATTTTGGCAACCAGATGGATGGGTGATAGGTTCCACACATTCTGTGTTGGCTAATCAGCAAGAGTCAATCTTCCCAAAGAAACATTAGCTAGGGACTCTAAATAATAATTCTATACCATAGAGCATTCTTTTGGTATTGAGAATGTACTTAGCTTATCCAGTTCAGTCGCTCAATTGTGTCCAACTCTTTGTGACCCCATGAACTGCAGCACGCAGGCCTCCCTGTCCATCACCAACTCCCAGAATCCACCCAAACCCATGTTCATTGCATCGGTGATACCATCCAACCATCTCATCCTCTGTCATCCCCTTCTCCTCTTGCCCCCAGTCCCTCCCAGCATCAGGGTCTTTTCACATGAATCAGTTCTTCTCATCAGGTGGCCAAAGTACTGGAGTTTCAGCTTCAACATTAGTCCTTCCAATGAATACCCAGGACTGATCTCCTTTAGGATGGACTGGTTGGAACTCCTTGCAGTCCAAGGGACTCTCAAGAGTCTTCTCCAACACCATAGTCCAAAAGCATCAGTTCTTCAGTGCTCAGCTTTCTTTACAGTCCAGCTCTCACATCCATACATGACCACTGGAAAAATCATAGCCTTGACTAGATGGACCTCTGTCTGCAAAGTAATGTCTCTGCTTTTTACTATACTGTCTAGATTGGTCATAACTTTCCTTCCAAGGAGTAAGCATCTTTTAATTTCATGGTTGCAATCACCATCTGCAGTGATTTTGGAGCCCCCAAAAATAAAGTCAGCCACTGTTTCCACTGTTTCCCCATCTATTTCCCATGAAGTGATGGGACCAGATGCCGTGATCTTAGTTTCTGAATGTTGAGCTTTAAGCCAAGTTTTTCACTCTCCTCTTTCACTTGCATCAAGAGGCTCTTTGGTTCTTCTTCACTTTCTGTCATAAGGATGGTGTCATCTGCATATCTGAGGTTATTGGTATTTCTCCCAGAAATCTTGATTCCAGCTTGTGCTTCATCCAGCCCAGCATTTCTCATGATGCACTCTGCATATAAGTTAAATAAGCAGGGTGACAATATGCAGCCGTGACATACTCCTTTTCCTATTTGGAACCAGTCTGTTGTTCCATGTCCAGTTCTAACTGTTGCTTCCTGACCTGCATACAGATTTCTGAAGAGGCAGGTCGGGTGGTTTGATATTCCCATCTGTTCCAGAATTTTCCACAGTTTATTGCGATCCATGCAGTCAAGGGCTTTGGCATAGTCAATAAAGCAGAAATAGATGTTTTTCTGGAACGCTCTTGCTCTTTCAATGAACCAGTGGATGTTGGCAATTTGATCTCTATTTAATTGCTAATTTTCATGTATATTTACTGTGTGCCAGACAAGTTTCTGTTTTTCATGTGTTGACTCATTCGTCCTTGTATCATCCTATGAGATAGCTACAACTTATTTTCCTCTTATAGTCGTTGGAGAAGTCATGTATCTTACCGTGCTCAGAGCTGATAAAATTGAGAGTTGTGGTTTTGTACTTGTCATCCCAGGGGGCACTAGTGGTGAAGAATGTGCCTGCCAATGCAGGAGACACAGGTTCAGTCCCCGGGCTGGGAAGATCCCCTGGAGAAAGAAATGGCAACCCATTCCAGTATTCTTGCCTGGGAAATCCCATGGACATGGGAGTAGGCTACAGTCCATGGGGTCACAAAGTGTCAGACAGGACTTAGCGACTAAACAACAACAAAGCCCTGAGAAAGTCTTAAGTTTGAGGACTCCATGATATCATAGGATACTTCTATGGGAGAGGCAATAACTGCTGTGAAAATCTCATTGTCATTTTATTATTGAGAAAAGAAAA
This sequence comes from Bison bison bison, assembly GCF_000754665.1. Lineage (NCBI taxonomy): Eukaryota > Metazoa > Chordata > Mammalia > Artiodactyla > Bovidae > Bison > Bison bison. The sequence continues at coordinate 1,763,655 of NW_011494788.1, forward strand.
AAAAACAGAAGGAAAAATAAAATAAAGAGGAAAATTGAAGGACTTAAAATATGCAGGGGAAAAAAATAACTAAAGAGGCATGCAAAAGCTAATGACGTGAAATGACCTAGTTACAAAATCAGCAGAACAAAGATTGATGGACTCTGTTTGTTTTTTGCCAAAAGCAATAAGTGAGTAGGTAGATTAAAAATAAGACCAAAGGACATCAGCTAGCTGATAGAATTGTTCTGATATTCTTTAGTGAAATAAAAATCCCCATAAATGTTATAGTTACACAAATACTTCTGAGTCAGGTTCACTTTATCAAGGCTTCAGATAGTTTTGATGTATATGTTTCACACATTTTATCAATTTATACTGTTTTCAAGCACTTCAATCTGATGTAGGTTAATCTTAGCAATTAAAAATTTTTATAAGGGGATTTCACATTCTGAGCCCTACATAATACAGGAAATTTTTTGTACAATTGTAGTTTAAGAACATTTTAAAATGCACCTTAAATATATGACCCAAGATTACTTTTGATATGTCTGAAAGAGATTAAAGCTTCTACTCTTTGGTATTGATTTGTCATTTAATCACCATGACAGAAGAAAACCAAAAAAGAAGAAAACCAAACAAAAAGAAAACTGTAATAGAATGAAGAAAAAGATGCTAATCCCCCATATACCTTCATCTTTTTAATATAAACCTTGTTTTTTTTCTTTTTCAATTTGAAGTTATCATTTAATGGAATAGTTTGTTGGTGGGTAAAGTAAAACTTCATTATGAAATTTTAAAAATGTAGTTTGTTCAAATACAAATGAAACATTTCCAAACTAATATATATTCAAGAAAATACTTTGTTTCTTCTTAAAGATCTTTTTATTTAGTCACTGAAAAATGACTTTATCATCACTGTATGTAAATAAAATCTCTCCAATTTCTCCTGTTAAGCAAAGTAAGTTCTCACCTCACTTTTTTTTTTAGCAGTTACTTAGCAGTGCACTGGTTCCAAATAGGAAAAGGAGTACGTCAAGGTTATATATTGTCACCCTGTTTATTTAACTTATATGCAGAGTACATCATGAGAAACACTGGACTGGAAGAAACACAAGCTGGAATCAAGATTGCCGGGAGAAATCTCAATAACCTCAGATATGCAGATGACACCACCCTTATGGCAGAAAGTGAAGAGGAACTCAAGAGCCTCTTGATGAAAGTGAAAGAGGAGAGTGAAAAAGTGGGCTTAAAGCTCAACATTCAGAAAACGAAGATCATGGCATCCGGTCCCACCACTTCATGGGAAATAGATGGGGAAACAGTGGAAACAGTGTCAGACTTTATTTTTGGGGGCTCCAAAATCACTACATATGGTGACTGCAGCCATGAAATTAAAAGACGCTTACTCCTTGGAAGGAAAGTTATGACCAACCTAGATAACATATTCAAAAGCAGAGACATTACTTTGCCAACAAAGGTTCGTCTAGTCAAGGCTATGGTTTTTCCTGTGGTCATGTATGGATGTGAGAGTTGGACTGTGAAGAAGGCTGAGTGCCGAAGAAT
>NW_011494788.1:1765299-1775917 GCF_000754665.1 Bison bison bison
ACCAGTCAGTTCTAAAGGAGATCAGCCCTGGGATTTCTTTGGAAGGAATGATGCTAAAGCTGAAACTCCAGTACTTTGGCCACCTCATGCAAAGAGTTGACTCATTGGAAAAGATTCTGATCCTGGGAGGGATTGAGGGCATGAGGAAAAGGGGACGACAGAGGATGAGATGGCTGGATGGCATCACTGACTCGATGGACGTGAGTCTGGGTGAACTCCGGGGGTTGGTGATGGACAGGGAGGCCTGGCGTGCTGCGGTTCATGGGGTCGCAAAGAGTCGGACACGACTGAGTGACTGATCTGATCTCTGATCTGAGCAGTGCATAACTTTTGGTCTGTTTGTTAAGGCCAGCTTTATATTTTGAAGAGAATAGTGGGCTTTGTTATACAGATAACATATCCCAGTCATTGTATTATTTAATATTTCTCACATTTTAGCTACATATTTATGTAAAGCTTAAGCCAAATTATGTTTAAAAATATCATTCCAGTAACATGGTTTATAAATATTAAAAAAGAAAAAAATCCCCAAACATTAAGGATTAAACTAACTGTAAAGTATTTGAGAGTCATTTAGGCTATTTATTTTAGGGGGTGAAAGAAGTTCTTTTGATAGTCATTCTTTTGAGAAGGTAATTTTAAACTGTTCAGTCAAGATCACATAAAGCAATTTTTAATTATAAAAATTATGCAAGGCAGATATTCATTTAAAGATAAGTCTCCTTGAAAGTCAACAATGATAATATTCTCTCCTATAAGACAGGGAATGAAACATTTCTTCAGATATGAACAATTTACTTTTATTTTTTAAACTACAAAATGTCACTGGAAAAAGATTTTCACCCAATTACAGAAGACAAAAATGGCAGGACTAAGGGAGTTGTTGCATTGAGAGGGGTTGGCTTTGAACCATGCTGCAGTTCATTATCCTCTAATCAAACAGTCAAGTTTCCTCACCTCTAGAATTCACATTCTGCTGATTAGCATTTAAGTACATTAATTGGTTACAGTGTAATTTCTGGCTAGACCCATACCGAACAAAGAACTGTTACTGATGGCTCATTCACAGTTTTATTCCCTTTTGTGTAGTTGGCTAAGAGATTCCCTCCAGATTTCTCTGTCATCACCTATACAGCTCTCCCACTGGCTATAAAATTCTACAGCAGCTTGTAGGTAATTGATCAGACAAGTGAACTGTAAAATATTCATTTTCTACTTCAATAGCTAGATAAATCTCTTGGGAAGAGGATGAAAATATTGCTTATGCACATCAGGGTCGGGAGAGTAATAGCAAGGTTGCTGATAAGCAGGGGTCCACTGCAGAGCTAATACTTAATTCGGTGCTCTGCCAGAGACTGAAAGCGTGCAGCATCGCTTTGCCTGAAGCTACAAGTCTCATTATACACTCAACCTGAGGCATCAACATCAGTGCCCCAGTCCTGTTGCTCAAAGGATAGTGCTTCCTCTTTTAATTAATCAGGTTCATCTTGGCATAACATGCCAAATAGCCAATTAACACTTAGCTACTGTAACCAACATGCTAAACACTAAATTGCTAATGAAATGCGAATGGGTAGAAGGTAGCTGTGCAAAGGATGATGGGAAAGCAGGTTGTCTGATTTTTTTTGTATAGCACCTGTGTTCGCGTTTTTTTTTTTTTTTTCCTTCTTCACTTCGTTTCTTTCCTCTCTGCCAACTTTTTAAATAACTGTCACGGTGCTTTAATTGGAAATTGTTAGAAGTCGACAGCGTTCAGACCAGCTAAGCTAAAGCAAAAAGTAGTACGTTATTTTAATCTTTTGCTTTGTAGGTTGTAATAGTAAAAAATGCTAAGAGACATATTCCTTGCTTTTGTCCCTATTTCCTATATGTTACCAACTTTTGAAGGAGTTTCAAATCAGTGAAATATAAACCGTAAATAATTATTTTTCTACAGTCATCACTTTCACCTGGGTTTTGACTTATTTTTCTTTCCTGTTCTTTAATGAAATCTTGGGCAGATTCCAAATATGATCCAGACCCTTTGGTCATTAAAACAGTATACTTTATCATTTAAAGCATAATCTTGGTTTCAAACACATCTATTTCTCTATGTGTCGCAATGGCTTGGGTCCCTCCCCCTGCCCTTTGAAGCTTGGGCTCTCCAGTGTTGCTGATGGGGGGAGAAGAATGAGGACTAGTCATAGCTGTTCTTTTCCCTTCAGTGAGAGTCACCATTTCCTGGACTTACTCTGAGGAGGTACTGATGCTCTCTTTATGGAAGGTGTCCAAGTGACAGTTCTCAGATGAACACCCCACTGAGTTCTTTGGAGAGCCTGTGGAGTCTCACCACTTGATACTTCTCTATTGCAGAAAGCCCAGTTCTGGCTTGACTGCTTCCAAGGGTCTGCTCTTGCTGCAGTCCTCCCACCAGCAGGCAGCATTCTTGGATGAAATACCAGCAAGACCATAAAGGCTTTTGTGATATCCACTGGACTTTGGCTGGAGAAGGAAATGGCAACCCACTCCAGTGGTCTTGCCTGGAGAATCCCAGGGATGGGGGAGACTGGTGGGCTGCCGTCTATGGGGTTGCACAGAGTCGGACACGACTGAAGTGACTTAGCAGCAGCAGCAGCTTGACTTTGGCAGAGAAACTCATGCATTCCTTCCCATACCACATGGCAGAGTATGAACAGCCATCATCCCTTCTCTGTCCCTACTACCTCTCTTCACGTCTCCTCTTGCATGCTCAGAGAAGTGTAGGGTTTGCATGCTAAGCAGACATCCAGGTGAGGAGTGAAATGTTTATCCTGCTGATTTTGGGCAGTCTTATACTCTTTGCTTTACAAGTCATTTTCTTTCCTCTGGACTCCCCTGTTTTGAGATAGAAATGAAGCACGCTCCTCCTCTCTTTTTCTCATCAACTGAGTAGTGAGTTAAGCAATATGTCCTTCAGGAAGCACCCTGCACAACTTTCTCTATAAACCTGACGACTCTCTCCTCCAGTGTCCTCCCGCTCTTACAAAGAAAGCTATAGTCGGGCTGAGAAAGTTTCTTTAACTCTTAGCAAACTGTGGTAAAATGTGCCTCCTCTTCTCTACATTCTGGTCAGTAATCGGTAGTTTGTGGAGTATTGTTTTTAGCTTTGAGCCACACTGATAATTCTGGGGCAACAAGAAAAAAAAATCACTCCATATCCTTTTATATATCTAATCTGTGCTAAGAAGCTTAATAGAAAACTAAAAAGCAATCAGAAAATGCCTTCACTCTCTTCCATCTGGCTTTATTCTTTATATAACAAAGGGGAATTGGAAAGATAGGTAAAAACTAAAAGATAGTTTAAACAGTTTTCTTGTTTAAAATTGCATCTGGGTAGCTGGAGGATTAGGGTATATGGATTTTTCTCCCTGAACATGGGATTCTTTCCTATCACCCTGTTCTTCTATAAATTTCAAAGTCTAGCTTTAGCACAGTAAATGCATACCTATATACTTTTTTTTTTTTTCTGGTTCATATTCTTTGTGTTTTGGACTCGTTGATTGTTGGAGAATTAAAGTGTCTTGTAAACATTCTGATATGGGTAGGCTCATTCCATTTTTAGGGAGAAAATTTTTAATAGCCAACCAAATATATTTTTGGTTCAATTTCCTTGTCATCAAATTCAGTAGAACTCCCTTTAAATTTTGGCAACAAATAAAAATGAATGAATGAATGAATGAACGAACGAACAAATGAATGTAGTTTCCACATTCTCCCCAGTTAAGAATATCAAAGGCAGATAGTTGGGAGAAAGCACCCAAGCTAACTTGAGATGAAACATAATAAAGTATGGGAAAATGGCTACTAGATTGATAGGCAGCAGTATCTGATGAAAGGGCAATCACATTTGGTTCTTCAAAGAGTTTTATATTTTACTTTGGTTCTACAATATATGTGTCACTTTCATAATTATTAAGAGTATTAAATGATATATTTTTAAAGACTGAAAGGTCACAAGCATATAAAGGCTTATATACTGAAAAAAGAAGAGATACCAAACTGTTAACCCTGATGAGTTAGTAGAAGCCATACAAATACTTTTCCTTTTTTCAACTTTTAATTATTTTTCAATTAAATGAACACACAGGTCTTTTCTAATAAGGAAATCAATTACTATTAAAATTAGTTTTATTTTTTCAGTAGTTCTTAAAGTTGACTAAAAGTGTAGTCACACTTTATGGCTCTGTTGAGGGAGCATTCGTCAGCTTCAGTCACATACTGGAATAAAATATTGCCAGTATTAGGTCAGTACAGAGTCCTAGGGAAGACAAATTGAACACCATAGGTTTTTAATACTAAAGCAAGTACATTAGAAAAGATGCAATAGTAATCCTACAAATAAAACAAGTAAATCAAAGGTTCTTAAAGCAGAATAGTTGCTCAGTTGTTAATCTAAGTTATAAATTTTGTCATTGTATATTATTTTCTGATAATTTAAAATAAATTCTAGGAATAAAAATTATAACCACTCAGTACTTTTTAATGTCCTCTAAGTATAGCAACCTACTCCAGTGTTCTTGCCTGGAGAATCCCAGGAACGGGGGAGCCTGGTGGGCTGCCGTCTATGGGGTTGCACAGAGTCGGACATGACTGAAGCGACTTAGCAGCAGCAGCAGCAGCAGCAGGATGGTCTCAGAAATAGCTGAGCCTTTATGCTCCATGTGGTTGATTACCTTTCCACCTAAACAATTTCTTGATAAAATAAACTTAAAGCAAGATATTATTTTAATTCCCTTTATAATTCTCAAGTCCTTATTGTTATTGCATGCATTCTGATTTTTAATATTTTAATAGACTAGTTAAGGCACATAAAAAAAGAATCTACTAGTTCATGCAGTCCATATCCTACCTAAGAAAAATTAAGTTTCCAACACACTTCCTATTTCCAGTTCCTCATATAAGGAATTTGGAAATTGTCACTCCATCCAAACAACAATCAAGAAGCTTAACAGGCTGAAAAAACCCAACAATTCTTCTAATTCCATCAGAGAGGTTCAGCCTTCTGTATCTGAGGTTTGCGTCTGTAGATTCAAACAATTTTGAGTCAATGCATGCCAACTCGCTTAAGTCATGTCTGACTCTTTTTGGCCCCTTGGCCTGTATCCCTACAAGCTCCTCTGTCCATGGAATTCTCCAGGCAAGAATACTGGAGTGGTTGCTATGCCCTCCTCCAGGGCAACTTCCTGACCCAGGAATAGAACCTGTGTTTCCTGAGGCTCCTGCTTTGCAGGAAGATTCTTTACCACTGAGCCACCTGTATATACTATTGAGTTAAAAGAAAAAAAAATTCTTGGAGAAGTGGACCCATGCACTTCACACCCATGTTTCTCAAGGATCAAGTGTATATATACCTTGTCTTTGCATTGTCTTGCTATCTTATCTGTGTTATTCCTCATACTGTTTTAGTATTTTCAATTCTTTTTTTTGGTATCTTTTCCCCTCAATTCTCACATTTTATGCTGAGAGTCGGACACGACTGAGCGACTTCACTTTCACTTTTCACTTTCATGCATTGGAGAAGGAAATGGCAACCCACTCCAGTGTTCTTGACTGGAGAATCCCAGGGATGGGGGAGCCTGGTGGGCTGCCGTCTATGGGGGTCGCGCAGAGTCGGACACGACTGAGGCAACTTAGCAGCAGCAGCATGCTGTTCTTGTTTATTATTTCCGTCCCCTGCTTTATCTAATTATATGTTAAATCTACATATTCAGCTCCTAATTTTAGTTGCTATGTAATTTGTGTAGATTTCCTTTTGACCCTATTTTCATAGATTCTAGTTTTTTTAATTTGTTTTTCTATCTTCTTATCTCTTTTCTTCAGATTATTAATAGCAATTATATCTAATTTCTTATATCCCCAGTGTCTGAATGAACTATAATCAGTTATTGTAGTATTTTTATTTTAATTCTCTCTACTCATATGTCTAGCAATTTTTAATCAATATAGTCATAATTTAAGAAAAAAGTAATCCCTGGGTATAGTTTTCTTCATTCAGAGAAGGTTAACATTTATTTCTGGTGGGTAGAGAAAACTTTTATTTTCTTAATTTAGTTAAAAAGTGAGTAGATTCAAGCTGAGTTTCAGAACTTTTAAAACCTTGTCTATTTACAATAAGTCCTAGAAAATTAGAGAGTCTCAACCTTGGTGGGTCCTAAGCCCTGATTTTTCTCTCTCCTGGATTTTAGGAAGGCTGTATGCATGGTTTAATTTTTCTTCCAGCTACCTGCACATTTCCATTTATGTGCTCAATCTCTATTACCCTTCTGATTCTTCACATAGCTCAGGGCAAACACTGCCCCAAACTGCTAGGCTAATAGGAATGCATTTCCAGTTCTTAGAGATCTTGGTGTGCTAAATTTTGGTGACTTAGTAGCTCTCCAATGACTTCAAAGCAACTTAATTTCCATATTATCAGTTTTTACTAAATTCTCTCAGCAAGATATTTATCTGATATAACTTAATCCATTATAGTGAAACTAGAGTTTCTCTTATTTTTTTCCTCTAACATCCAAAAAGTCACTCTGGATATTGTCTTCATTGGAACATCCACTGGGGAAAATGAGTGAATCACTATCTCACACATCAAAACTGAGAAAAGGTTCTTGAGAATAGGGGTTGCATCTTATTTATCATTGAGCATAGCATTTCTGACATTACAAATGGTGCACAAAAGACATTTGGCTTTTTGATTGAATTAAATTTCAGTGTTCAAACAGAAACCTTCATTTTGTTTGCAAAGAGGATTAAGATCATCTTAGCCTTTTCATTGTATCCTCTCTGAAGTACTATACTAACAATTGTCTATCAATATTTTTAATAGTATAGTGGGACTTGCCACCCTAGCAACTTTTGTACTGTACTCTTTTCTCAGTCTTAGTCTAGCTAGATCAGATCAGATCAGATCAGTCGCTCAGTCGTGTCCGACTCTTTGCGACCCCATGAATCGCAGCAAGCCAGGCCTCCCTGTCCATCACCAACTCCCGGAGTTCACTCAGACTCACGTCCATCGAGTCAGTGATGCCATCCAGCCATCTCATCCTCTGTTGTCCCCTTCTCCTCCTGCCCCCAATCCCTCCCTCCTAAAATGACTTTATTTATTTAAGGCTGGTTTTCTCCTATGAAATTCACTTTTGCTAGTAAACTAAAATAATCAAATTCACTTAGTCCACAGACAAGTATCAGACCAATTTTTATATTTTTCATAATATTTGAAACAAATAGAAGCTAACCTTCTACAATTGCAATAGGGGTGGAGACCCTTAACCTTTTAGCTACAATACTTTGCCCACCTGATGTGAAGAGTTGAGTCATTGGAAAAGACCCTGATACTGGGAAAGATTAAGGGCGGGAGGAGAAGGGGATGACAGAGGGTGAGATGGTTGGATGGCATCACTGACTCAATGGACATGAGTTTGAGCAAACTCTGGGACACAGGAAAGGACAGGGAAGCCTGGCGTGCGGCAGTCCATGGGGTCACAAAGAGTCAGACATGAATTAGCGACTGAACAACAATTTGTCCAGGACAGAATCTACCTTTCTCCTAAATGTAGTCCCATGTGCTTTGTCACCAGAGATGGATTCATTCTTCAAAGACAAGAAAAAAAATAAGCAGTCACAATTTTTTTTAAGGAAATATAAAAAACATGTTAAAAAAGAGTATTTTTTTTGTTCAAATAGTTAAGTATAGAGGTACAAATTATGTAAAATAAAGTAAGTGATAAAGTTGAAGGGTTAGAATTATATTCTAAACTTCATCAGTCTTATTTCCTATGGGCTTGTTAGCATGAAAACTTTTTTTTTAGCCAAAATATTAGAGCTATAATGTTCACTTATATAATACATGCAGTGAGAGAAATAAAAGTAGAAATGGTCAGCTTAATCTTCCCATCTTTAAGTATAGAATCAAATAAAATATGATGCACTTAATATGCATTAATTACTATATGCCAGCATCTTCATTGATGATACTAATAAAATTCAGGAAAGAGTCTTATCAATGTGCAAATGTCATATAGGAACTGAGATTTCTTTTTTAAAGTCGCTGTAACAGGTACAAGACTTTGCCTGAGGGTACTGTTTGCAGAATGAGAAACATTAAAATAGTCTGAAGGAAAAAAGAAAGATCTTTCTCATCCTGTCCATATTCCTACTTTTAAAAAATAATATCTGAGAATCACTTCATTATTTTTAGTTATAATCAGTGTGCTTCTTAAATTTCAGTATGAATGAAGAAAATGTAGTTAGATTCAAATGTCATAATGATATAAAAAAATCTACATTTTCAAGGGAAAATAGAACATATATAGTGCTAAAAGAGACCTGAGACAACATTCTCACCTCTTCCATTGACCTTAAGCTTACTAATCCCAACCTGAGTTATTTTGTGATTAAAAATATTAGTCCTTCAGGTTAAAATCTGTTATTTAATTCTCATCTTTTTATCCCTTTGGGTTTTGAATTCTACTTTTCTGACTGTGGTCCCACTATCCCATTGTACTTTTTGGAAATCTTGTTTTATGGCAAAGAGATTCCCACAGAGCCTTAAAGTATTGATGAAGCTAATAGCTCATGATTTTGACTGAAACTTGGAATTCCCTTGAAGATACTGCTTTCTGGCAGAATTCTTGACAGCATCACTTAATCCTAACAAAGATAGCAATTTTTTTGAACTTTAAATTTGGGACATCTATCTAAGATTACGGAAGCTGTTCATTGTTTCAGACTTTGCATGTATATGTGAATATGTGAGGAGTGGTTTTCTCTGAACTTTCAAGCTTCTGATATGTGAGGTTTAGAAATTGTGTTACATTTAAATATACAGAGTTTAATTGACTTATTTAAAATGTGTACACAATATAAATTCAGTATGAAGCTTATGATATTACATTATGGCCAGGACCAAAATTTGGTGATTAATCTGATATGTTTTCATTACATGTGACCTTTTTCTGTACCAAATTCAGAGATATCCCAATTAGGGTGATATTTCTTATGAATATGTGTTAATTTAATGGCAAAGTCAAGAGGATAAAGAAGAAAATATATATCACAGCTCTGTAAAGTGAAAATGTAATTTATTTTTCATTGCAGTTTTTTTTCTTTTCTCCTTATTTTTCCATTTAGAATTCTAAATGTATAAAGTCTGTTATCACATTAATAAACATAAACTTAATACCATATTAATAAGTATAAAATTAATAAATCATACATTGAGTTTTAATAGATAACAGTATATAGCTAGGAGATATTCAAATTAATCACAGGCAGATTATTCCACAACATCACCATAATCTAATATTTTTACTTGGTATTGTAGGTTGAATTGTCCAACCCTCCCCACCCCAACACTTGCCACCTTAACCCCTGTGAAGATACTGATGTTCTAACCTCTAGTACCTATGAATAAGATTTTAGTTGAAAATAGATGACTGGGCTAAGTAATCTTAGGGTCATTAAGGTGGGCCCAAATCCAACCACTCATAATAAAGATAATAATATTAGATATATATTTTGCAAATCAGTTTCATCTAAAGAATACATGATTGGTTAAGTATTAGAAAACTAACTAATATACTTGTCACACAGAGGGATTAAAGGAAAAAAAAAATCACATCATCACACAAATAGAGGCAGAGAAAGCGTTTGATGCAAAATCAGTATTGATTCATAATAACAATCCCCAACTAGTATAGAAGGGAACTTCTTTAATCTAAAAGAATAGGTGTAATAAAACCATAGGAAGTACCATTCTTAATAATGATATGAAGAAAGCTTTCTATCTGAAATGGTAAACAACTCAGGGTAAACAACTTACTGTCCCCATTTTTTCCAAATTTCTTAGTAAATTAAGAAGTAGAACAAAATGAAAAATATGTGAATTTGGCAAGAAGAAATAAAAGTAATTGTTCATAAATATTCCAAAGATATTATTAAAGTATACATAAAAAATTCCAAAGAATCTGGAAATGAATAATTGGAATAAAAGTAAGGTTTAATGATATAAAGTCAGTATATAAAAATGTATCATACTCCTATGTATAAGCAAAACTCAATTAGAATGTAAAAGTATTCCATTTAATATATTATAAAAACATTAAGTTTACAGATAATATTTTAAAGGAATATTTATATTACTCTTGAACCCCAAATTTTAAACTATCCAGTTATCTCAAGCATATATAAAATCTTTTTTAAAAACTACTTGTATGGCAAAACCAATACATTATTGTAAAGTAATTAGCCTCCAATTAAAATCAATAAATTTATATTAAAAAAAATAAAAACCACTTAACAAAAAAACAAATCTCAGCCTCATCATTTATATCACATTTTCTGTAAACAAAATAATGAAGAGCTAATTAGTAACAAATATATAAATTAAAAATTCCTTTTTATGAAATATAAAATCATATCTAAATAGCCAATTAAGAGATAAAAGGAATATTAAAATTGCTTATTAAAAACAAGAAAAAACTCAGCAGTAGCCACAGGACTGGAAAAGGTCAGTTTTCATTCCAATCCCAAAGAAAGGCAATGCCAAAGAATGCTCAAACTACCGCACAATTGCACTCATCTCACACTCTAGTAAAGTAATGCTCAA
>NW_011494788.1:1776295-1779106 GCF_000754665.1 Bison bison bison
ACACAAGCTGGAATCAAGATGGCTGGGAGAAATATCAATAACCTCAGATATGCAGATGACACCACTCTTATGGCAGAAAGTGAAGAGGAACTCAAAAGCCTCTTGATGAAAGTGAAAGTGGAGAGTGAAAAAGTTGGCTTAAAGCTCAATGTTCAGAAAACGAAGATCATGGCATCCGGTCCCACCACTTCATGGGAAATAGATGGGGAAAGAGTGGAAACAGTGTCAGACTTTATTTTTCTGGACTCGAAAATCACTACAGATGGTGACTGCAGCCATGAAATTAAAAGACACTTACTCCTTGGAAGGAAAGTTATGACCAACCTAGATAGCATATTCAAAAGCAGAGATATTACTTTGCCAACAAAGGTTCGTCTAGTCAAGGCTATGGTTTTTCCTGTGGTCATGTATGGATGTGAGAGTTGGACTGTGAAGAAGGCTGAGCGAGGAAGAATTGATGCTTTTGGACTGTGGTGTTGGAGAAGACTCTTGAGAGTCCCTTGGACTGCAAGGAGATCCAACCAGTCCATTCTGAAGGAGATCAGCCCTGGGATTTCTTTGGAAGGACTGATGCTAAAGCTGAAACTCCAGTACTTTGGCCACCTCATGCGAAGAGTTGACTCATTGGAAAAGACTCTGATGCTGGGAGGGATTGGGGGCAGGAGGAGAAGGGGACGACAGAGGATGAGGTGGCTGGATGGCATCACTGACTCGATGGACGTGAGTCTGAGTGAACTCCGGGAGTTGGTTATGGACAGGGAGGCCGGCGTGCTGCAATTCATGGGGTTGCAAAGAGTCGGACACGTCTGAGCGACTGAACTGAACTGAAAACAGTTCTGACTCAAAGAGTCAGACACAACTGAAGCAACTTAGCACACACACACATGCAATAAGCAGCTAATACTTTACATTAATATTGGGCTTTAATTTATATATGTGTGTTTTTATTTCTAGAAGTTCTATTTATTTCAAATAATTTTATTCCTTTTTATAGTTTCTTATGATCTATATGTTTCTAAACTTGATTTTTGTAAATAAATTCTTTATTTTAGATAGCTTTAGATTTACCCCCCAAAATGCAAAAATAGTACAAAGAACTTCCACAACAGTTTTCACTATTATTAATATATCATGCTACATTGGTTTCAACTAGTACCCCAATATTAATACATTATTAACTTAAGTACATAGTTCATTCAAATATTTAGCTTTTATCTAATGGCCTTTTACTGTTTCAGGGTTCTATTCAGAAACTCACATTATATTTAGTCATTATATCTTCTTGGGCATCACTTGATTGTGACAGGTTTTTATACTACTTATATCTTTTATGTCCTTGACAGTTTTGTTGAGTGCTGATAAGATATTTTATAAAATGTGCCTCCATTGGTATTTGTGTGATGTTCATCTTATGGTTAGACTTGAGTTATATGTGCCTGATCAGTTGCTCAGCCATCTCTGACTCTTTGCGACCCTGTGAAACTGTAGCCCAACAGACTCCTCTGTCCTTAGGATTTCCCAGGCAGGCACACTGGAGTGGGTTACCATTTCCTTCTCCAGGGGATCTTCCAGACCCAGGGTTAGACCCCACACCTCCTGCATTGGCAGGCAGATTCTTTACCACAAAGCCACCAGAGTTACATATATATTTTGGGAGGAATACCACCGAGTTAAAGTGCCATTTTACCACTTTGTAATAAGTGTAGTGTTCATTGCAGCATTATTTACAATAGCCAAGATATGGGAGCAACCTAAGGGTCAATCATAGATGAACGTACAAAGAAGATGACAACATGAATGAATCTAAAGTGTATTCAGTTCAGTTCAGTCGCTCAGTCATGTCCGACTCTTTGAGACCCCATGAATCGCAGTACGCAAGGCCTCCCTGTCCATCACCAACTCCTGGAGTTCACTCAGACTCATGTCCATCCAGTCAGTGATGCCATCCAGTCATCTCATCCTCTGTCATCCCCTTCTCCTCCTGCCCCCAATCCCTCCCAGGATCAAAGTCTTTTCCAATGAGTCAACTCTTCCATGAGGTGGCCAAAGTACTGGAGTCTCAGCTTTAGCATCATTCCTTACAAAGAAATCCCAGGGCTGATCTCCTTCAGAATGGACTGGTTGGATCTCCTTGCAGTCCAAGGGACTCTCAAGAGTCTTCTCCAACACCACAGTTCCAAAGCATCAATTCTTTGGTGCTCAGCTTTCTTCACAGTCCAAATTAGGCTATATAAAATAAGTCAGACAGAGAAGGATAAATATCATATGATTTCACCTGAATGGAATTCTACAAACAAAAAAATGAGCAAACATAACAAAACAAAAACAAATCTGTAGATAGAACAAATTGGTGGTTGCCAGAGGGGAGAGAGATGGGCAAAATAGGTGAAGCAGATTAATAGGTACAAACTTTTAGTTTTACAGTCAATAAGTCACAGGATTGTTCTGTACAACTCAGGAAATGTAGACAAAAATATAATAATAAGCTTTGTACAGTGATAGATGGTTACTAGACTTATTGTGATGATCATTTGGTAATGTATAAAAACTTCAAATCACTATATTGTATACCTGAAATGAAATAAATATTGTAAATCAGTTTTATCTCAATAACAAATTAACTAATTGATTAAAAAGTACATATTCAGTTCAGTTCAGTCGCTCAGTTGTGTCCGACTCTTTGAGACCCCATGAATCGCAGCACACCAGGCCTCCCTGTCCATCACCAGCTCCTGGAGTTCACCAAACTCACATCCATTGAGTCAGTGATGCCATCCAGCCATCTCATCCTCTGTCATCCCCTTCTCCTCC
>NW_011494788.1:1779827-1780149 GCF_000754665.1 Bison bison bison
AGGCTTTGGCATAGTCAATAAAGCAGAAATAGATGTTTTTCTGGAACTCTCTTGCTTTTTCTATGATCCAGCAGATGTTGGCAATTTGGTCTCTGGTACCTCTGCCTTTTCTAAAACCAGCTTGAATATCAGAAAGTTCATGGTTCACATATTGCTGAAGCCTGGCTTGGAGAATTTTGAGCATTACTTTACTAGCATGTGAGATGAGTGCAATTGTGCGGTAGTTTGAGCATTCTTTGGCATTGCCTTTCTTTGGGATTGGAATGAAAACTGACCTTTTCCAGTCCTGTGGCCACTGCTGAGTTTTCCAGATTTGCTGGCA
>NW_011494788.1:1780896-1781271 GCF_000754665.1 Bison bison bison
ATTCTTTGGCATTGCCTTTCTTTGGGATTGGAATGAAAACTGACCTTTTCCAGTCCTGTGGCCACTGCTGAGTTTTTCAGATTTGCTGGCATATTGAGTGCAGCACTTTCACAACATCATCTTTCAGGATTTGAAAGAGCTCAACTGGAATTCCATCACCTCCACTAGCTTTGTTTATAGTGATGCTTTCTAAGGCCCACTTGACTTCACATTCCAGGATGTCTGGCTCTAGGTCAGTGATCACAGCATTGTGATTATCTGGGTCATTAAGATCTTTTTTGTACAGTTCTGTGTATTTTTGCCATCTCTTAATATCTTCTGCTTCTGTTAGGTCCATACCATTTCTGTCTTTTATCGAGCACATCTTTGCATGAA
>NW_011494788.1:1781420-1814947 GCF_000754665.1 Bison bison bison
TCTTGTAGGTCGTCACAGAACCATTCAACTTCAGCTTCTTCAGCATTACTGGTTGGGGCATAGACTTGGATTACTGTGATATTGAATGGTTTGCCTTGGAAACGAACAGAGATCATTCTGTCGTTTTTGAGATTGCATCCAAGTACTGCATTTCAGACTCTTTTGTTGACCATGATGGCTACTCCATTTCTTCTGAGGGATTCTGGCCCACAGTAGTAGATATACTGGTCATCTGAGTTAAATTCACCCATTCCAGTCCATCTGAGTTTGCTGATTCCTAGAATGTCGATGTTCACTCTTGCCATCTCCTGTTTGACCACTCCCAATTTGCCTTGATTCATGGACCTGACATTCCAGGTTCCTATGCAATATTGCTCTTTACAGCATCAGACCTTGCTTCTATCACCCGTCACATCCACAGCTGAGTATTCTTTTTGTTTTGGCTTCATCCCTTCATTCTTTCTGGAGTTATTTCTCCACTGATCTCTGTATACTATCCCATAATTTATAACTTTTTTGAAGATTGCACATATTCATATTTTACATATTATATGTACATTCACTCTATCACAGACTTCATGTCATATCTAATTTATATATCTTCAAAAATTAGAGTATAGTTGATATATAATATTACAAGTATACAATATAGTGATTCACAATTTTTAAATGTTATACTTCATTTATAGTTATATAAAATATTTGCTATATTCCCTGTATTATACAATATATACTTGTAACTTGTTGCTGTTGTTGTTCAGTCATCCAGTTATGTTTGACTTTTTGTGACCCCATGGACTGCTGCATGCCAGGCCTCCCTGTCCCTCACCATCTCCAGGACTTTGCCCAAGTTCATGTTGGCACCCCACTCCAGTACTCTTGCTTGGAAAATCCCACGGATGGAGGAGCCTGTTAGCCTGCAATCCATGGGGTCGCTAAGAGTTGGACACAACTGAGCGACTTCACTTTCACTTTTCACTTTCATGCGTTGGAGACGGAAATGGCAGCCCACTCCAGTGTTCTTGTCTGGAGAATCCCAGGGACGGGGGAGCCTGGTGGGCTGCCGTCTATGGGGTCACACAGAGTTGGACACGACTGAAGTGACTCAGCATAGCATAGCATAGCATGTTCATTGCATCGGTGATGCTGTTCAGCCATCTCATCCTCTGATGCCCTCTTCTCCTTCTACCATCAGTCTTTCCCAGCATCAGGCACTTTTCCAATGAGTTGTCTATTCACATCAAATGACTGAAATACTGGAGCTTCAGCTTCAGTATCAGCCCTTCCAGTGAATATTCAGGGTTGATCCCCCTTAAGATTAGCTGGTTTGATCTCCTTGCTGTCCAAGGGACTTTCAAGAGTCTTCTCCAGCACCACTGTTCGAAGGCATCAGTTCTTCAGTGTTCTGCCTTCTTTATGATCCAGCTATCACAATTTTATGTGACCACTGGGAAGACCATAATCTGACTATATGGATCTTTGTCAGCAGAGTAATGTCTTTGCTTTTCTGTCTAGGTTTTTCTTACTGTCCTACCAAGAAGCAAACATCTGATTTCACAGCTGGTCACTATCTGCAGTGATTTTAGAGACCAAGAAGAGGAAGTCTGTCACTCCTTTCACATTTTCCCCTTTGATATGCCATGCAGTAGTGGGACCGGATGCCATGATCTTAGTTTTTTTAATATTTAGGCTTAAGCTGGCTCTCTCACTCTCTTCCTTTACCTTCATCAGGAGGCTCTTTAGTTCCTCTTCACTTTTTGTCATTAGAGTGGTATCATCACATATCTGAGGTTGTTGATGTTTCTCCTGCCTATCTTGATTTCATCTTGGAACTCATCCAGCCCAGCATTTCTCATGATGTGCTCATTGTATAGTTTAAACAAGCAGGGTATCTATTCCTTTCTCAATCTTGAATCAATCAGTTGTTCTATACAGAGTTCTAACTGTTTCTTCTTGACCCACCTACAGGTTTCACTGGGGACAGGTAAGATAGTTTGGTATTCCCATCTCTCTAAGAACTTTCCATGGTTTGTCATGATCTACACAGTCAAAGGTTTTAGCATAGTCAATGAAACAGAGATAGATGTTTTTATGAAATTGCCTTGTTTTTTCCATAATCCAGCGAATGTTGGCAATTTGATATCTAGTCCCTTTACCTTTTTCTAAACACAGCTTGGACACCTGGAAGTTCTTGGTTCGCATAATGAGGAAGCCTAGCATGCAAGATTTTAAGTAGGACCTTACTAGCATGGGAGATGAGTGCATTTGTCTGATGGTTAGCACATTCTTTAATACTACCCTTCTTGGGAATTGCAATGAGGATTGACCTTTTCCAGTCCTATGGCCACTGCTGGGTCATCCAGATTTGCTGACATAATAAATGTAAAACCCTGATGGAATCCTCCTTTAGTGATTTGAATAGTTCTGCTGGAATTTCATCATATCCACTAGCTTTATTAACCCTAGTGCTTCTTAAGGCCCACTTGACTTTGCACTCCAGAATGTCTGGTTCTGGGTGACTAACCACACCATTGTAGTAATCTGGTTCATTACACCATCTTTTTTGTACAGTTCTTCCATGTACTCTTTCTATCTCTTCTTGATCTCTTCAGTATCTATTAGGTCCCTGCCATTTTTATCCTTTATTGTGCCCATATTTGAGTAGAAAGTGCCTTTGATGTTTCCAACTTTCCTGAAGAGATCTCTACTCTTTCCCCTTTTGTTGTTTTCTTTTATTAAACACCACTCATTGCAGAAGGCCTTCTTCTCTCTTCCAGCTATTCTTTGAAACTCTGCATTTAATTGGATGTACCTTTCCCTCTCTCCCTTGCTTTTCACTTCTTTTCATTCTTCCACTGTTTGTAAAGCCTCCTCAGATAACCACTTTGCCTTCTTGCTTTTCTTTTTCTTTGGGATGGTTTTGTTTGCCACCTCCTGTACAATATACGGATTACAATATTACGGACACAGTGTTATCTAGATCTAGTCCCTTGAATCTATTCGTTACCTCTACTGTGAATTCATATAGGATTTCATTTAAGTTATACCTGCTGGTCTAGTGTTTTCCCAAGTTTTCTTTAGTTTAAGCCTGAATTTTGCTATGAGGAGGTGACGATCTGAGCCAGAGTCAGCTCCAGGTCTTGTGTTTGCTGACTGTATACAGCTTTTCCACCTTCGGCTACAAAGAATGTAATCAGTTTGATTTCAGTATTGACCATTTGGTGATGTCCATGTGGAAAGTTCTCTCTTTTGTTGTTGAAAGAATATTTGTTATTACTAGTGCATTCTCTTGGCAGAATTCAGTTAGCCTTTGTCCTGCTTCATTCTGTAGCTTATTTTATACCCAATAGTTTGTACCTCTTAATCCCTTACTTGTGTGTTGCCCTTCCTTCTATCCCTTTCCCCACTGGTAATTACCAGTTTGTTCTCTATATTTGTGATTTTGCTTCTTTTGTGTTATATTCACTAGTTTTTTATATTTTTTAGATTCCACATATAAGTGATCCAATGTAGTATTTGTCATTCTTTGTCTGATCCATACTTTAAACCTACCTTATTTCATCATTATTATTGTAATCAGTTCAGTTCAGTTCAGTTGCTCAGTCATGTCTGACTCTTTGTGACCCCATGGACTGCAGCACACCAGGCCTCTCTGTCCATCACCAACTCCCAGAGTTTACCCAAACTCATGTCCATTGAGTTGGTGGTGCCATCCAACTATCTCATCCTCTGTCATCCCCTTCTCTTCCTGCCTTAAATCTTTCCCAGCATCAGGGTCTTTTCAAATGAATTGGCTTTTTACGTCAGGTGGCCAAAAACTTCATCAGCTTTTTGGCCACCTGATCATCACTGTTGCATTAACTTTAGCATCAGTCCTTCCAATGAACACCCAGGACTGATCTCCTTTAGCATGGACTGGTTGGATCTCCTTGCAGTCCAAGGGACTCTCAAGAGTCTTCTCCAACACCACAGTTCAAAAGTATCAATTCTTTGGCACTCAGTTTTCTTTATAGTCCAACTCTCACATCCATACATGACTACTGGAAAAACTATAGCCTTGACTAGATGGATCTTTGTTGGCAAAGTAGTCTCTGCTTTTTAGTATGCTGTCTAGTTTGGTCATAACTTTCCTACCAAGGAGGAATGCAATGCAATTATTGCAATGGTTACTTCCAAATTAATATCTTTGTTATAGTGTTTAAATTTAATGTATTTTAAAAGAAATTATAGTATTTCAGGGAATTCCCTGGCAGTTCAGTAGTTAGGGGGTTTCAGCTCAGCTAGTAAAGAATCTGCCTGCAATGTGGGAGACCTGGGTTCAATCCCTGTGTTGGGAAGGTCCCCTGGGAAAGCGAAAGGCTACCCACTTCATTATTCTGGCCTGGAGAATTCCATGGACTGTATAGGCCATGGGATCACAAAGAGTCGGACACGACTGAGTGACTTTCACTTTTTACTTTCAGTGGTTAGAACTCTGTGCTTTAACTGCAGAGGGCCTGGATTCAATCCCTGGTCAGTGAGCTAAGATCCCACAAGTAATCCAGCAAGGTGAAAAAAATGAATACATTTTAAATAATTAAAATAAAAATTAAATAAACTGCAGTACTTCAAGTAGAAAAATTGTCAGCTAGGAAATGCAAAAATGAGGCACTTCAAATTGCATTTAAAGGATTGCATTCAAAAGGTAATAGAAGGGAATTTAAAACTTGATGTATGGATATAAAATGATGTTGCGTATGGGGAGGGGGGAGGGAGGAGGGTTCAGGATGGGGAGCACGTGTATACCTGAAATTTTTTTAATTTTAAAAATTAAAAAAAAAAAGATATTTATCATAAAAAAAATGATGTTGCTATTTTGAAAGCATGTATATATCAATTTTCTTATTTTAAATGTAGGATATATAAGAAATATCTTTTAAATTTGCTTAAAAATTCTTTTAGCTAATTGAGTGTCTTGTCTTGAAATTATTTTAAAATTTTTTTCTTTTTGTCACCTACTTGGTATTACTTGAAACAAATCTAACGATGCAATTGCAGATCTGTGGTTTGTTTATTTTTATGGTAAACAACAATTGACAGTAGAAGATTTGTTCAAACATATAAAAATTTATACTAGATTTTCAAGGCATATTTGTAAGGGATGTCATAATCTGTGCTAATACATATTTATGTATTTGTAGATTGTCTATTGTAGAACATGTAATGGGAAATTTCTAGTGACCTAAAAGTCAAACAACCTCTTTAGCAGTCATAGCTTGATTTCTTAAATGTATATTTTAAATGGTAAGAAGATTTGAAATGAGTTTTTAACATTCTGGCTGTATAGCAAATCTCTTGTCTTCAGGTAAAAACTTTTAAGTTGTCTCTTGGGGAAAAAACAAACAAACAAGCATCTCTTAGAAATAGAATGACTGACTTTTCACAGAATTTCATTAGAATTCACTTTGGATCATTCTTAATCCCATAGGGATTGCACAATTTTCAGTACATTTACAAAGGGACAGAATTGTGTGGGGCAAATTCAAAAGGCAATTGTACAGTATTCCAAACAGAAGTCATTCTGGTTTCAGATTTAGATTAGTTTTTAATACCTCTGCATCTGTATGCTGCTGCTGCTGCTGCGTCACTTGAGTCGTGTCCCACTCTGTGCAACCCCATAGACAGCAGCCCACCAGGCTCCTCTATCCACGGGACTTTCCAGGCAAGAGTACTGGAGTGGGGTGCCATTGCCTTCTCTGTGCATCTGTATAGCATTGCATAATATTTAAGCAACTTTACAAACATTAATTCACTAACCTCAATCATCAGCCTGTTTTGAAAATGTGTTTATAAAGTGATTTGGGGATGACTGAGGGCCATTTAACTTGTTCCATGTTTCATGATTTGTTTGCTTCTGAGTCTCCTTCCTGGCCCTTTTCCCTTCTTTCTTTCCTTTTCTTCAGTTTTTATTTCTTCAATTATTCATTGAACATATATAGTGTGTTGGTAGCTGTGTTTAATGTGAAGAAGTAGAGCTATGATTCCTAGGTAATATCATAAAATACTATGACCTAATTGGGGATACATTGAAAAACATGAGAAGATAAATAATAGAAAGATGGGAATAGTCAAAATGACAATATAGTGACAATTTAGTGACACTTTCCAAATATAAACATAAAATATATATGCTTGGGTATAGCCACTTTCTACACATTATTATTTAAAGCATAATCCTATTACATGCAAGGGAGTTTAAGAAATGGATTAAAGACAATCTTTTTAACAAGTGGTGCTGGTAAAACTGGTCAACCACTTGTAAAAGAATGAAACTAGAACACTTTCTAACACCATACACAAAAATAAACTCAAAATGGATTAAAGATCTAAACATAAGACCAGAAACTATAAAACTCCTAGAGGAGAACATAGGCAAAACTCTCTCCAACATACATCACAGCAGGATCCTCTATGACCCATCTCCCAGAGTAATGGAAATAAAAGCAAAAATAAACAAATGGGACCTAATTAAACTTAAAAGCTTCTGCACAACAAAGGAAACTATAAGCATGGTGAAAAGACAGCGTTCAGAATGGGAGAAAATAATAGCAAATGAAGTAACTGACAAACAACTAATCTCAAAAATATACAAGCAACTCCTACAGCTCAACTCCAGAAAAATAAATGACCCAATCAAAAAATGGGCCAAAGAACTAAATAGACATTTCTCCAAAGAAGACATACAGATGGCTAACAAACACATGAAAAGATGCTCAACATCACTCATTATCAGAGAAATGCTAATCAAAACCACTATGAGGTACCATTTCATACCAGTCAGAATGGCTGCAATCCAAAAGTCTACAAGCAATAAATGCTGGAGAGGGTGTGGAGAAAAGGGAACTCTCTTACACTGTTGGTGGGAATGCAAACTAGTACAGCCACTATGGAGAACAGTGTGGAGATTCCTTAAAAAACTGGAAATAGAACTGCCTTATGATCCAGCAATCCCACTGCTGGGCATACACACTGAGGAAACCAGAAGGGAAAGAGACACGTGTACCCCAATGTTCATCGCAGCACTGTTTATAATAGCCAGGACATGGAAGCAACCTAGATGTCCATCAGCAGACGAATGGATAAGAAAGCTATGGCACATATACACAATGGAGTATTACTCAGCCATTAAAAAGAATACATTTGAATCAGTTCTAATGAGGTGGATGAAACTGGAGCCTATTATACAGAGTGAAGTAAGCCAGAAGGAAAAACACCAATACAGTATACTAACGCATATATATGGAATTTAGAAAGATGGTAACAATAACCCTGTGTACGAGACAGCAAAAGAGACACAGATGTATAGAACAGTCTTTTGGACTCTATGGGAGAGGGAGAGGGTGGGATGATTTGGGAGAATGGCATTGAAATATGTATAATCTCATATATGAAATGAGTCGCCAGTCCAGGTTCGATGCACAATACTGGATGCTTGGGGCTGGTGCACTGGGACGACCCAGAGGGATGGTATGGGGAGGGAGGAGGGAGGAGGGTTCAGGATGGGGAACACATGTATACCTGTGGCGGATTCATTTTGATATATGGCAAAACCAATACAATATTGTAAAGTTTAAAAATAAAATAAAATTTAAAAAAATAAAAAAGAACAATAAAAAAAATAAATAAAAGCTAAAAACAAAAAAGAAATAGATCATAATGGGATGAGTTTAAAACTTTTCTTAAAGAGAATGTACGTTGTCAAAGTTTGGAGGTAGAAATAACTTGAAATACATAAAGAAGAATAAAGTGGTCCTTCCAAGAAAACAAGCAATATGACAGATGAAATCACAGGCTAAAATGAGAAGAAATGTTTAGATGATAATGAATATATTTGCCTGGTTGGAAAACAAGGCTGTTTCGGTTTGTTTAATAAATTGTATGGGAGACAAGGCTGGAAAGAGTAGGCTCTTTGCATCAGGTGGCCAAAGTATTAGAGTTTCAGATTCAGCATCAGACCTTCCAATGAATATTCAGGACTGATTTCTTTTAGGGTTGACTGGTTTGGTCTCCTTTCAGTCCAAGGAACTCTCAAGAGTCTTCTCCAACACCACAGTTCAAAAGCATCAATTCTTTGGCACTCAGCTTTCTTTATGGTGCAGTTGTCACACCCATACATGACTACTGGAGAAACCATACCTTTGACTGCACAGACATTGTTGGCAAAGTAATGTCTCTGCTTTTTAATATGCTGTCTAGTTTTGTCATAGCTTTTCTTCCAAGGAGCAAGCATCTTTTAATTTCATGGCTGCAGTCACTATCTGTAGTGATTTTGGAGCCCGAGAAAATCAAGTCTGTCACTGTTTCCATTGTTTCCCCATCTATTTGCCATGAAGTGATAGCGCTAGATGCCATGATTTTTGTTTTTTGAATGTTGAACTTTAAGTCAACTTTTTCACTCTCCTTTCAATTTCATCAAGAGGTTCTTTAGTTCCTCTTTGATTTCTGCCATGAGTGTGGTATCATCTGCATATCTGAGGTTACTGATATTTCTCCCAGCAATCTTGATTCCAGCTTGTGCTTCACCCAGCCCGACATTTTGCCTAATGTACTCTGCATATAAGTTAAATAAGCAAAGGGACAAATATACAGCCTTGACGTACTCCTTTCCCAATTTGGAACTAATCCATTGTTCCACGTCTGATTCTAACTTGCTTCTTGACCTGCATACGTGTTTTTCAGGAGGCAGGTAAGGTGTTCTGGTATTCCCATTTAAGAATTTTCCAGTTTGTTGTGATCCACACAGTCAAAGACTTTAGCATAGTCAATGATGCAGAATTTTTTCTGGAATTCTCTTGCTTTTTCTATGATCCAATGGATGTTGGCAATTTGATCTTTGGTTCCTCTGTCTTTTCTAAATCCAGCTAGTGCATTAGGAATTTCTCTGTTCATGTAATCTTGAAGCCTAGCTTGGAGAATTTTGAGCATTTGTTTGCTAGTGTGTGAGATGAGTGCAATATAATAATTGCTTATTATGTTCGTTTTTGTCATACATCAACATGAATCAGCCATAGGTATACATGTGCCCCCTCCCCCTTGAACTTCCCTCCCACCTCCTACCCCATCCCGCCCCTCTAGTTTGTCACAGAGCACCAGGTTTGAGATCCCTGAATCAGACAGCAAATTCCCACTGGCTATCTGTTTTACATACAGGAATGTATATTTTTCAGTGTTACTCTTTCTATTCATCTCTCACTCTAACTCTATCTTTAACATATTAAGGAAATGCCAAACTGTTTTCCAACATTGCTGCATCTTTTCACAGTGTATGAGAGTTTCTGTTTCTTTCATTAAATCTTGTTATTTCAAGCCTTTTTTTTAATATATAATATATTCTAGTGGGTGAACAGTGGCATTCCATTGTGGAGTTTTGATTTGCATTTCCCTAATGACTAATGAATTTGCCAACAAAGGTCTGCCTAGTCAAAGCTATGGCTTTTCCAGTAATCATGTATGGATGTGAGAGTTGGACTATAAAGAAAGCTGAGTGCCAAAGAATTGATGCTTTTGAATTGCAGTGTTGGAGAAGACTCTTGAGAGCCCTTGTACAGCAAGGAGATCCAACCAGTCCATCCTAAAGGAAATCAGTCCTGAATATTCATTGGAAGGACTGATGCTGAGGCTGAAACTCCAATACTTTGGCCACCTGATACAAAGAACTGACTCATTTGAAAGGACCCTGATGCTGGGAAAGGTTGAAGGCAGGAGGAGAAGGCAATGACAGAAGATGAGATGGTTGGATGGCATCACTGACTCAATGGATGTGAGTTTGAGTAAACTCTAGGAGTTAGTGGTAGACAGGGAAGCCTGGCATGCTGCAGTCCGTGGGGTCACAAAGAATTGGACATTACTGAGCTACTGAACTGAACTGAACTGAATGACTAATGATGGGCTTTCCTGGTGGCTCAGTGGTAAAGAATCTGCCTGTCAATGTAGGAGATGCAGATTCAATCCCTGTGTCAGGCAGATCCCCTGGCAGAGGAAATGGCAACCCACTCCAGTATTCTTGCCTTGGGAATCCCAGGGACAGAGGAGCCTGGTGGGCTACAATCCATGGGGTTGCAGAAGAGTTGGACATGACTTAGCAACTAAATAACAAAACAACAAAGGACCAGGGATATTGAGCGTATTTCCATGTGTTCATTGCCATTTGTGTATCTTCTTTGGGGAAATATCTATTCTGATCCTTAACTAATTTTTAACTGGATTATTTGGCTTATTATTATTGTGCTTTACATTATGTATATTTTGGACATAAGTCCTTATGGAATTTAGAAAGATGGTAACAATAACCCGGTGTACGAGACAGCAAAAGAGACACTGATGTATAGAACAGTCTTATGGACTCTGTGGGAGAGGGAGAGGGTGGGAAGATTTGGGAGAATGGCATTGAAACATGTAAAATATCATGTAAGAAATGAGTTGCCAGTCCAGGTTCAATGCACTATACTGGATGCTTGGGGCTAGTGCACTGGGACGACCCAGAGGGATGGTATGGGGAGGGAGGAGGGAGGAGGGTTCAGGATGGGGAACACGTGTATACCTGTGGCAGATTCATTTTGATATTTGGCAAAACTAATACAATTATGTAAAATTTAAAAATAAAATAAAATTAGAAAAAAAAAAAGATATATGATTTGAAAATATTTTATCAGATTCCATGTAGTAGTTTTAGATTTACCCATGCAGATATGGATGGATACACACACACATATTTGCTTCTAACTGTTGCATGGCATCTCATGGTAGTCTTCTATCACATGTTATCTATTTGATTCTCTTGTGATAGACATCTATAACTTATTACTGTCACAAATAATGATGCAATAAACATCTTTACAGAATTTTGTTATGTATATCTTAGGGATATGTGTCCAAATGAAAATTACCAATATAGTTGCTTTTTGAATAGTTTCCACAATAGATATGCTAGCCTAGACTCTCACTAGCAGTGTGTGAAGGGACCTATATCATGTGTTCTATATCCATACCAAAAATCAAAATTATACATCTTTCTATTTTTCCTTATACAATGAAAACTTGCTGTTGGAATTTGTAGGTTTTTAATTTCCTCTCTTAATTTTGTAGTTTCAAAAATGTAGTAAGCTTCCTAAGATTTACTGTGTTCATTTACAAAATAAAGCAAATAATATCTCTTTTATAATGTGTAAGAAATAAATGAAATTATGCATAATACCCTTTTCAGTGCTGGACACACAGTAAGCACTCAAAACTATCAGGTCTTGTTATTTTTAGCATTACTGTGTTGAAAACTATAAGGACCTTTGCAAATAGTGCTGGCTTGAAAAGAATAAAAATAGAATATTAGTTTCTCAGAAAATAGTAGATGATGCTTCTTTTCTGGTGTTCCAGCCTTCAAGTGTGTCCTCTCTGCTCACTTGACTTTTATTTCTTTTCTCCAGTGTTTCTGACTTTTAATCTGACAAAATAGATCCTTTCTGCTTTGCCTATGTAACTAATTTGATTACAGTGCCATCAGAGATGGTCTAAGGCACTGTTGACAGCCTCTCCACCAAGGCTGAATCCCAGAACCAACCTCAGTGAGATTAAAAGTTTGTACCTTGAGAACAATGGAAAATAGTCTTAGAGCGTAGACTCTTGAACAATGTTGCCTGAGTTCAGATCTCAACACTATCATCTAGTAACTGTGTCATTTTTGATAAACACTTGACTGCTTTGAGCTTCAGATTACTCATTGTAAATCGGAGATCATAATAGTGCTGGTAGCGCGGACCTCAAACAGTGTCCATGAGGATGAAAAGTAAACACTTACTCCCTGCCCAACAGTAAACAAGTCCCACTTATACTTCTGATGCTGCTACTAATGATAATGATTATTATAGAGGGCATTTTAAGTATCCAATAATTGACTGAGAGCAGCTTGTATTCATAATACACATCAGATCCTATGCATATGATGATTTCCGCTTGTATCTAGATAGCCATTATTTAGCTTTAGGTTATAGCAGCTAGTGCTGAAGTC
The DNA here is from genome assembly GCF_000754665.1 of Bison bison bison. NCBI lineage: Eukaryota > Metazoa > Chordata > Mammalia > Artiodactyla > Bovidae > Bison > Bison bison. Next base: position 1,793,461 of record NW_011494788.1, read on the forward strand.
AGGATTGCTCTTACTTCCACAGTCAGTCAAGTACAATTTTACCTTGGAGCTTTAGCATGGAGCTCTACCTTGGAAGATGCAAGTGGGAACCTTTCTTTTCACCTTGTTAATAGTCTTTCTCAATCCTAGCACATTTGTCAGCTTTATGTATCAACCACACTCAGTACTCCAAGTTAGGCAATACTATGCAATATACAGTATATATGTGGCAACTTAAATAAGTGTCTTTAGAGAGTAAGAGATGATTAGGAATGTGATTTGCAAGCCAACTTTCAGTTTAAATGAAAGGGGAGGAAAAAGCAGAAGAGCAAAGGAAGAAACTCAGCTTGCCCAACCACATATAGACTCAGTTAATGTGGAAAGCCAGTTTAAAAACTTAATAATATTGATCTCCCAAGGGTTTTTTGTAGCTGACTTAATTAGTGTTTATTAACCACTGTCCACCAAATGTTTGTCTAACACCTTAAAAGTCTATCTCAGTAGCTATAATCTCTGCTAGTGCTAAAAAATGCTTCCCTATCATGCCTGCTCCAGCGGAATTTAATTTGTATCTACTTACCTAATGTTCAAACAATGAGCTAAAAAGTGAAAGATTCATCAATCAATCGGGTTTTTTTCCCCATAAGATTAAACAAATTACCTAATACTATTTTCTTTACTAACTTGAATTAAAAAAAAATAGGCTTGTAAAATAGTATCAGTACATCTTTGATGAAAAGAGAACAAAACATGCTTTAATCAGCTTGTGGTGAATTTTAAACACTTTATTATAAACCTGCAAAAAAAAAATGAGTCTGTAAGATAATCTATACAGAAATAAAGATTAGAGGTGATTGACTACCTTTAGAGGAAATGAGAGCAAATACTTGATAAAAAACCTTATAAAGATTAAATTTTAGCCTAAAAGTGTCTTTGTAAATTTTTAAATTTTCTTAGATTCATAGAGAGAAAAGGAAGAGGAAGAACAGGAGGGAGAAGAAGAAAATGAGAGAAAGAAAAGGAATGGAAGAGAGAGAGAGGAAGGGAATAATTATATGCTCAGTACTCTTAGTTCACCTTCTGCTGCAGTCTAAGCAGTAGAAAGTCTTTGATGGTATCTATGGTTCTCCATCAAATAGCACCAACATTCAGAACATTTGCCAGGTGAAGTAAAGATCAATGAAGAGTGTTAGAAAGAAAAAGTGACAGTTAAAGTAATAAACTAATATTTATTGATTACCATGCATCAGATATGGAACAAAGCATTTTTTCATCTTTTGACTAACTGGCTTCCTGCCATTCCTCCATCCTCACTCATAAGCTAGATATTAGTATTCAACTTTCAAAAATAAAAATAAATAAATGAAAGCAGGGCTAAGATATCTTACTCAGTGTCACATATTTTGAAGGTAGAGTTTTCTGAAACTGAAGCCATATCTGTCTGACTCTGAAACTTACATTCTTTACATCACATCTTGCTGCTAAGAGTCAACTGCTCTGCCAACTCACAAATGATTTTTTAATGGTCAGATTAATCTGTGCCTTATCCAGAGTTAATTTCAGCTCTTAAGGGGAAACTCCAAGTTTCCTGGCCAGTTTTGACCCCAGAAAAGGGGCTGGAATATGTAGTAACTGAATTGAGTGATTAACCTGATTTGACCTTAAAAATTTTTTTTTCTTTTTATTGAAAGTTAGTTGCTTTACAATATTGCATTGGTTTCTGCCATACATCAATAGGAATCAGCCACAGGTATATATATGTCCCCTCCCTCCTGAACTCGCCTCCCATCTCACACCTCATCACACCCCTCTAGTTGTCACAGAGCACTGGGTTGAGCTCCCTGTGTCACACAGCAAATTCCCACTTGCTATCCATTTTACATACAGTAATGTATGTTTCCATACTATTCTCTCAATTCAGACCAACCTCTCTTTCCTCTACTGTTTCCACAAGTCTGTTCTCTATGTCTGCATCTCCACTGTTGCCCTGCAAGTGGGTTCATCAATAGCATCTTTCTAGATTCTATACTCATGTGTCAATATACAATATTTGTCTTTCTCTTTCTGACTTCATTCTCTCTGCATAATAGGCTCTAGGTTCATCCACCTTATTAGGACTGACTCAAATGCATTCCTTTTTATAGCTGAGTAATATTCCATTGTATATACGTACCACAGTTTCTGTATCCATCTTTCTGCTGATGGATTTCCCCAAAGGAAATATACAGATAGCCAGCAAACACGTGAACAGATGCTCAACATGGTTCATTATTAGAGAAATGTAAATATAAACTACAATGAATCATCACCTCACACCAATCAGAATGGCCATCATTAAAAAATCTAAAAACAGTAAATGCTGTTGAGGATGTGGAGTAAAGGGAACCATCGTGCACTGTTGGTGGGAGTGTATATTGATACAGCCACTATAGAGAATAGTACTGAGATTCTTTAAAAAACTAGGAATAGAACTACCATACGACCCAACAATCCCACAACTGGGCATATAACCTGAGGAAACTGTAACTGAAAGAGACACATGTACTCCAGTGTTCACTGATTTGACCTTTAAAATAGCTAAAATGATTTGTCTGTGATGTAATGGCAGTAATAGCAACAACTGAGTTTGAGTTGATAGACCAGATTAATTGCTTAGGGATTTCCTTTTTAGGTTACATGTATACATTCTTTGGAGTTCAGCTAAGTTATATGGCAATTTGTATAGGAGTCACCAAAAGTTATAGCCGGGTTTCTTCATTTGTTAATTCACTCATTTACTCAATTTGGCAACCTCTATTATAGGCATATGGTAGTCGATGTTAGATGAGCCAGACAAAGTCTTTTTGCTAAAGGAGCTCACATCTACTAAAAGATACAAATAATAAAATTCATGATCTCAGCACAATGCCATAAATATTGATAGAGTTATACAGAAAACAATATGAAGAGTTTTATAACTTTTGGAAGTGTCATAAAATATTTCAGTAAGAAAAATCCTTGATTAAAATACCGAGGGATACTTTATACAGAAGAATTCTGGGGGAATTCTGGGAACTGAAAAGGCATCCAGGAAAAAAAATAGTATAGCATTTTTAGTAAATGACATACAGTTTGATAGGTTTGGAGGCTGCTGGAAAGTGAAAAAGAAAGGTGACAGAGAATACATAGTAATGAGAAACCATGAAATGTTAAATAATATACAGGTAAATTATTTATGCAAATTAGAAAAAATAAATATTAATATATGCTACTTTTGTTTTTCCTACTCTTTTTTTAAATGTTAACACAAACACTTTTGTTGACTCACCTAACATAAACATGTTTTTTCAGTTTTTAAGTGATTCTGTGTGATCAAAAATATGATTTGGTGACTATTATTTCTGCTCAGACATTGATGTTATAAGAAAGCATCTCAGAATGAATTAATAGAGTTTCAAATTGAGAAAATAACTTGATTCAACAATATTTAGGAGATTTCCCTCTGGTTTATAGTTTTTTAATAGGTGTTTGGGAGTATAGACCCATTGGCTTTTGAAACTGTCTTGAGTAAAAAAAGAAATCTTAAGTGAGCATTATTCTATTACCAGAAAAAGCTAAATGTGTTTAATTTTGCATGATCAAATATATTATTAAATAAAGATACTTTACACAAATGTGTTCAAAACTAAGGCAGGCATAAAAGATGCAATTGTTTGAGAAAATGAATATGCAGTCTTAAAAATTAATGTAGCACATTACTGCTTATCTTTGTTCACCAAAACATTCTCAATATCCTTTGCTTTATATGAATTCTCAATTGTCTGTATATAAGATGTCATTTTTTAAAATTGTTCAATTTTCTACTGCATAAAAAGATTTTGGCTACTACTAATGTGGGTCCTTGGATGTAAAATATCTTGCTGCTGCTGCTGCTGCTGCTAAGTTGCTTCAGTCATGTCCAACTCTGTGCGACCCCATAGATGGCAGCCCACCAGGCTCTGCCGTCCTTGGGGTTCTCCAGGCAAGAACACTGGAGTGGGTTGCCATTTCCTTCTCCAATGCATGAAAGTGAAAAGTGAAAGTGAAGTCGCTCAGTCATGTTCAACTCTTAGTGACCCCATAGATGGCAGCCCACCAGGCTCCTCCATCCATGGGATTTTCCAAGCTAGAATACTGGAGTGGGTTGCCATTGCCTTCTCCATGTAAAATGTCCTAGAAGGAACTTGAATGCCATTACCCAAGTTTGGAAAGATCACATGTGGATGTATAAAATCTGTGATTGGTAATTTCGGTTGCTTAGAATATAAAGCCTAAGAGGTTTTGAGGTTTAAATTTCAGTTATCTGAGCTCTACTAATAATTTGAAAACAGGATTGATTTTCCAAGTCAGTCATTCTATGAATGGGTATTATTGGTCACTATAGATCTTGGGTAGATATCTGGATGTGTCAGCATGAAGGCATAGCTGCTACCAGAAAACAATCCAATATATGATTTCTTCTGAGAGCATATAAAGAAGAAGAGCTCCATAAGAAATACTGAGCATATTATACTGATATCATAATCAACTTCATTTTATTTAGGGTTGAACTCAAGGTTCAGCATTAGAGTTTAAGAAATTAAAACTCTCTGAGCCAAAAGTTTATAACCCATGTGAGAAAAGGGGTTGTGTATGTGCAAGGTCATCCTTCCCAGTTGTATTAATCTTTATTCATTATCCCTTTTCTTTTTAGTGTTCAAGATTTTAGCCACTAAATAATATCGTTGGTTGTATACTTAAACTGATAGCTTCCTCTTTCTCCCAAATCTGTATTTCCCTCAAAGGGACAAAGGTAGATTTGTCCTTGGGAGGAAAAAAGGAAAACAGAGCAGGGGGAGTCAAAGCATGATTCTTGACATTGCACAACACTCATGATTGTCTCTAGGGATGGGAGCCCTGGTGGTTCAGACAGTAAAGTGTCTGTCTACAATGCAGGAGACCTGGGTTCGATCCCTGGGTAGGGAAGTTCCCTGGAGAAGGAAAAGGCAACCCACTCCAGTACTCTTGGCTAGAAAATCCCATGGACGGAGGAGCCTGGTGTCCATGGGGTCACAGAGAGTCAGACACGACTGAACGACTTCACTTGCACTTTGTTTAGGACTGTGTATATGGCAAGATCTTGCTTCCATGAACTGTGTTGTGAAAAGCACGTGTATATCTATGTATGACCTTATTTTTTGCTTATCTAAAAGAACATTGTTCTTTCATCCATGTGAATGTAACAGAATAAAAGTGTGGCACAAGTAGAATTGTTTTGGAAAATATACTAATTTAGTAGATTTGAGTCTTGCTCAAACTTCCTGATAAAGCATACTTTTCCCAATGTTTTTCTCTTTCTGTATAAATTTGATTAGGTTTAACTTTCTAACTCCAAGGGGAAATGAAGTGAACAGTCTGACATGGAGCACACTGTGCTGCATTTTTTGTCTGTGTCTGAGTCTGTGTGTTTTAGAATCCAAAAAGTTTGAGATTTTTCATAGTTTAAGACCCAATAAGGTTAGAAACCACCCCTTTATTATAAAATGATTTTTAAACGTATTCTACTTAACTATGGTAGTATTTACTCCATATTTTTTTGCAATTTTTATCATTTAATTAATGATATTTTTCTAAATTTATAATCTGGCTTGGGCAAGATAGGATTAAAACTGCTATTTTTTAAAAAAAGAGATTTATAGGTAATCATACAGTATATTATGTCTATATATTTATAGATAATCATACAGTATATTATGTTTCTACATATTCATTCACAATTAATTCAATAACCATACTTATCTCTGCTAAGAAGAGGATTGATAAAATTATATAGTTGATTTGGTCCAGAGAAGAATTTGCATATTGGTTTAAATTAGATTCTCCTGAAAATATGAGTCTGAATTTCTGTTTGCCTTGGCCTGTCTGTTGTCAGAATGAGTGAGTAGGTAGATAGAGGTTTTTGACTTGCCTGAAACCTACAAATTAATAGGATTTAAGAGAAAATATGGACATAATTGAAAATTGGTAAGGGTGGAGGGGCCTTAAAGGCCAGACCTGTTAGAAGGAGAGAGGAGGGACTTCAGATTAGATTCACTGCATGTTTATGTTGAGTGAGAGACTTATTTTCATTCCATCAGGTATTTTATGAAATTGTTTTATAAAAATTTTTCCCATAAAAATTATAGGTCAATGTTGCTGTTGCTGCTGCTAAGTCACTTCAGTCGTGTCTGACTCTGTATGACCCCAGAGACGGCAGCCCACCAGGGTCCTCTGTCCCTGGGATTCTCCAGGCAAGAACACTGGAGTGGGTTGCCATTTCCTTCTTGGGTTACACTGATCTTAATTGTATAGAATTTTATAATAATCTTGTATAAATGTATCTTTGACAGCTTTAGAAAATTTGACCAATTTCATTGTTTTCCTGAAAAAAAAAATCATGATTTAAAAAAATATTACAAAGTGAAATTCTAGTTTAGGGAAAGTCTAGTCTAGTCTATTTTGAAACTAAGTTGGATAGACATGAATTTGTTGTCAAAAGGACAGTGTTTTTATATTTGGCAATTGTGAAATAGAAAAATTTACCAATTGTGTGAAAAGATGAAGAGATCTACAGATTGAAGATGAAAATTAATAAACTGTATAGAACAGAGAAGAGATATGGATATAATAACTCTGGAAAAATATTGGACATATGGTGAAATGAAATACACAATATTACCCACTCTTATGAGAAACACTAATGTATGTGTAGATATATACATACACACAAACATATATGTGTGTGTATATAGTGTGTGTGCATATATATATATATATACATATATATGTGTGTGTGTATACATATATATATCCCAAGTCTCACCTGGAGAATAAGCATAGAGTTTGCAACTGAGCACAGAACTGACATTTTTGTCTAATAGATTTTAGTTTCTGGAAGGCTTAGAACTTCTGACACTTAAGTCTATTCTCTTTCAGATCATGGATTACTTCTGTGCTGTGCTTTCAGCTGCTATTCTGAAAGTTGAACTAATGGGTCACTGGACAGCTGTAATTGCTATTTTTACACTAGGGTGAAATCATACTGTCTATGATTTTACTCATTGGTTCTAATTTATTGGCAAGACACAGAATAGCTTTCCTTTCTCTCAATAGACTACCCCTCAGATCAAGACCTGTAGTTATTAAGTTTTTGAAGTTTGACTTTCTTTGTTTTAATATGACAAAGTGCTTTTAACCATTTCTTAGTGTGTTTCCTTTACCACCTAGATGTTATCTGATCTTCAAAGCTTCCTCTCAAAATGTGCCACTGAGAAACGAAGACACTATTCCAGATGACATCTAAGAAGGGCAGTCAAAAATATAAGTGTATTTTTAGTCAAGCCATCATTCAACAGGTGAATTTCAAACTTGTGGCTGACTAAAACTGCTCTAATGTATCTCACATAAACTTTGGCTAAACTAAGCCTAAATTGATGCCATGTTTGCAAAATGCATTTCTTTTTTGAACTTGAAATTAAAGTGTGCCTTAATTTTCACTAAATTTTATCTTTTGAACTTTAGCCCCTATTTTTATGATCTAAGGAAATTTAGTCTTAATTCAAGTATTCTAACAATTCCTCTTAATATTTTCTTCTAAAACTTTATATATTATACATTCCATGTCTTCGAACAGTGTGGAGGACTGCTTAGTGTGTGGAGATCAATCTATTGATTGACATTTTGGGTACATAAGCATTGAGTCAGTTATCAAATCCCATCTAATGTTTTCACCTTGTCCTTATAGATATAATTATAAACTGATAACTCAATGGCTCAGCAGGTAAAGAATCCACCTGCAGTTCAGGAGACACAGGAGACAAGGGTTTGATCCCTGGTTGGGAAGATCCCCTGGAGAAGGAAATGGCAACCCACTCCAGTATTCTTGCCTGGAAAATCCCATGGACGGAGGAGCCTGAGGGGCTGCAGTCCATGGGGTTGCTGAGGGTCAGACACGACTGAGCGACTTCACTTTCACTTTCACTTTCTTGCATTGGAGAAGGAAATGGCAACCCACTCCAGTGTTCTTGCCTGGAGAATCCCAGGGACGGGGGAGCCTGGTGGGCTGCCGTCTATGGGGTTGCACAGAGTCGGACACGACTGAAGTGACTTAGCAGTAGCAGAGGATGAGTGAGTGAGTGAAAGTTGCTCAGTCGTGTCCGACTCTTTGTGACCCCAAGGACTATACAGTCCATGGAATTCTCCAGGCCAGAATACTGGACTGGGTTGCCATTTCCTCCTCCAATATTAGAGGATATTTGGTTTTTAATAGAACTTTTTAAAATGCTCATGTTAGCACTAAATAAACATTCTATATATTTCATCCATGCTTACAAATAATCTTTTGAAAACCCTCAGACTCTCTCAAACTTGACAGTCCTACATCCCAGTAATCTAATATGTCTGACCCTATAACCCTGCAACTATTTCAGGTTTTCAGGATGCTGCCGCAAGAACTTGGTTCAAAACTATAACCAGAATGGGTATGCTGTATAGCTATTTGTCTGAATTAAATCCAGGTAGCCATTTTGGAGTCATATCATTTGAGCTTTTCTGTAATTCCAGGAAATTGCAGTAGGATTAAGTGATCAAATGCTGTATCCGTCAGCAACCCAGTCAGAAACACAGACTTTTGAAACTGGATAATTCAGGAAGATTTACTCAAAGAGATTATTTATAAAGGTAATCTCAGGGGGACCACAGTGGATAGTAAAGCCTACCTGTTTACCAGCTCTGCCTTGAGATGACAAGGGTACTGAGTCCTTACCATGATTCAACAGGAAACCAGAAGATGCAGGAACATGATGATATGGTCCATGCTGGCCAGGAAGCACTCTAAGGCATAGAGAAGGGTGAGTAAGGGAGAGGAAGGAACCGGAGATGAAGCAAAAACTTTCAGCATCATTTTATTGGCCTATAAAAGATCAAACTGACAGATAGATATGGTAATAGATATTAAAATAATTCATGTTGTACGCTCCCATCTCCTGTGAGGCCTATAACCATCCTGTCGTTTTATATCTTCTCAGTGGTCTGTCATGTCCTCACTGGATTTTCTTCCTTAGTTTACTCATAACTGAGAGTTTCAGCTATTTTATTTACTCTTTAGCTTAAGTGACAGAGTCAGGGATCCAACTGAGACATCTCCAATTGCAAACTATATTATTTTACTAATGTAATAAGCTCTTTGGAATGCAATGTTTTCATTTGTGAAATGAGGAGGATTAACTGACATAGATGTATTTAAAATGCATTCAACATTTAGCATTTAACTCAATTTTATTCTAAATATTAATGGCACTATAAGCCATTAAAGGACTACTTGTAAATTTGTATCTATAGAAAGAACTACTTGTAAACTTGTGCTTGGTCGCTGTTTTTCAGTCACTAAGTCATGTCCGACTCTTTGTGACTTCATGGACTGCAGCACAACAGGCCTCCTTGTCCTTCACTGTCTCCCAGAGTTTGCTCAAATTGATGTCCATTGAGTTGACTATTTGGGAGCAATTTTATTTTTTCCTTTGAAGCTTTACAGAATTTCAAGAATACATAGGTTTTTATTGTTTCCTGTAGTTACCAAGTATTTTAAACATCAAGCAGAGATTGCAAAGGATTCCACACTGAGATACACTTTCAAAACAATTTAGCCACTTTGAAATGTAAATGCAATAAGCAAAGGCAACACTGACACAGTTACTGTACTCTACCCAGAGCCCTAAATGGGTGCAAATGAGCTCTCTTTGTGATAAGAACCTGCACCTATTGGACAGTGGTGTTTGGAAGTAGCCTGCCAGCAAATCCTAAAATAGCTGGAATGAGAAGAATATATTAAATTGTGAAGGGAGATTCAAGTGATATCTACCCGTTGATGCACATTTGTAATCATGGGTTTAAGTCTGTATAGCCTAAGGGATTTCCATTATTTTTGTTTAGTGATACCACTCCTCCACTTTGGCCATGCCAATCAAGACCTGTACTATCAGAATTCTTTGATATGGATTTCCCATGTCACAGTCTGTTGTTGAGAGGGAAACTCTCAATATGATCTGAGACTGTATTTCAAGTATTCCTACAGATAAATCATTATTTTACTACTTATCTTTTTCTAGACAATAGGTTTTGAGTTTCTTATAATTCAACCAGCTTTTAAGTATTACTCCAAAATAAAATATTAAAATTAAATCTTAATTTACTCTGTTGTGTATATGTAAAGAGCTCTCACTTAGGAGCTAATGAATTTGAGCACCATTCTAATTTTCATTTGGAAAGGGAAGATGTATTTGTACTTCAGCAAGTTTTATCAGAGTAAGACATAGTAATATTTTAAACGAGAGCTTGAGTTAGAATTTCTATAATAAAACATCACTCCTTAAGTAATTATCTGGCATAGAAAGGTCTTGAAACACTTTCAAATAACATGTAAAATCGATTTCTAAAATTGTATTTGTCATAGTTGTTAAATGTAAATAATACTAGAATATATTCAAAATTGAGGGTTTCCCTGATAGCTCAGTCGGTAAAGAATCCGCCTGCAATGTGGGAGACGTGGCTTTGATCTCTGGGTTGGGAAGATCCCCTGGAGAAGGCAAAGGCTACCCATTCCAGTATCCTGGCCTGAAAAATTCCATGGACTGTGTAGCCCGTGGGGTCACAAAGAGTCGGGCATAGTGCTACCGCTACTACAGAAGATTTAGAATAAATATTTATTAAGAAGTACCAAGATTATTCTAAGAGTTAATATTCAAAGTACTAAGGCTGAGTAGAGGTTCTAACTAACAAGAAGTGATTTTGACTATTAACAACTCATAGGACTGAAAAGGGGGGTGCCACATGTTTATAAGCCTTGGTGGGAGCTATCAATACATTTTCTATTTTTGCAGATGAAGAACTAAAACTTCAAAAGATAAAACAATTTCTCCAAAGTCTCCAGCCAATATAAAATCAAAACCTTGTCTATTGAACCTAAATTGAGCTAACTCTTGAACCTGTACTCTAACTACTACAAAGATATTATCAAACTCTGTATAGGGTTTGGCAAGTGTGAAACAATGTGTATTGGACATCTTGTCTTGGACTTGCCTATAATATCAACATAGCCTAGAAAATTTAGGCATGGCTTTAGTATTTGTAATCTAACACTTTAATTTTCAAAATAAGAGTCAAAATCTAGAGAAAAAAAGTGATGTTCTTTTGTTCAGTCTCTTGTCGCCAAATCTAATTTTTATATGTTAAATATTTGAAACATCTTCTTATCTATTAATGTTGAGCTTGTTGATAGAAACACTAGGTGATGAACACAGTATCTCAAGATGATTGATTGCCTACAAGATATTCAGCATTTCAAACGTATAGATAAACCAATTTATAGAATAAACTGAAATATCTTTTTCTTTGGTAAACTTAACCCCATAGGTAGTTCAGTCTAGTTCAGTTGCTCAGTTGTGTCTGACTCTTTGCGACCCCATGGACTGCAGCACTGCAGGCTTCCCTGTCCATCACCATCTCCCAGAGCTTGCTCAAACTCACATCCATTGAGTCAGTGACGCCATCCAACCATCTCATCCTCTGTCATCCCCTTCTCCTCCTGCCCTCAATCTTTCCCAGCATCAGGGGCCATTCAAACAAGTCAGTTTTTCGTGTGAGGTGGCCAAAGTATTAGAGCTTTAGTATGAGTCCTTCCAATGAATATTCAGGACTGATTTCCTTTACGACTGACTGATTTGTTCTCCTTGCAGTCCAAAGGACTTTCAGGAGTCTTTTCCAATACCACAGTTCAAAAGCATCAATTCTTCAGCACTTAGACTTCTTTATGGTCCTAGTCTCAGATCCATATATTACTGGAAAAACCATAATTTTGACTATGTAGACCTTTGTCAACAAAGTAAGGTCTCTGCTTTTTAATATGCTGTCTAGGTTGGTCATAACTTTTCTTCCAAGGAGCAAGCATCATTTAATTCATGGCTGCAGTCACCATCTGCAGTGATTTTGGAGCCCAAGTAAAGAAAGGCTGTCACTGTTTCCATTGTTTCTTTGCCATGATCTTATCCCAAAGATAAGCATGAAATATATCAGAAGACTGTGAGGTGGTTAAACTTACCTTTTTCACATTGTTCCAGCAAAAATGAAAGGATTGTTAATAAAGCAGATGAGTCAAGTAAGTCTGACCAATAGATAGCCAGAGATTGACCTCATATATAGCCTTCCACATGGTCTGAGCTTTTCAAAAGTGAAAAAATGAGAAGGCTCAGGTTCCAAGGAAACGTTGCATATAAGTTCTTTCTTTTGTAACTAAAAATCTTTGCCTTTTAAATTAGGCTTTATAGATGCCTGACATAGCATAGCCTCACTTTATTCCTTTCTTATTATATCATCCATACTTTCAGTCTACATTTACATTGTTAAAGCAAGACAACAGGCCCCACATGGAGTCAACCATACTAGGTCCCACATCACCAAGACTTAATTATTGCTTCTACCTTTCCCATAAATGGAATCTTAAATTGGTCGGTCAGAAACTTCCTGATCACCCTACTTAGGTGAGTTTCCTTGTAGACCTCAGCAATTCTCTCAAGGAATGCAACTTTGCAGTGCATGCTCAATTACTCAGTCATGTTCAATTGTTTGCGACCCCATAGACTGTAGACTGCCAGACTCTGTCCATGAAATTTTCCAGGCAAGAATACTGGAGTGGGTTTCCATTTCCTTCTTCAGGGGATCTTCCTGACCCAGGGATCAAACCTGCGTCTCCTTTATTGGCAGGCAGATTCTTTACCAGTGCACCCACCTGGGAAACCAAATTTGCAATGACCAACCTACTTTTTTGCCTACTATAACTCCCTTGTTCCTGTTCCATTTTGCTTATAAAAGTCTTTCATTTTGTACAGCTCTTTAGGGCTCCTTTCTATTTGCTTAGATGGCATATTGCACAATTCTGAAAAGCTGAACAAAACCAAAAATATCTTTAAAATTTGCTCAGTTGAACTATTTTTTTTTATAAAAAACATAAAAAGTCTATATCTTTTGGATTTAAAAACTCAGGCCATTCCTTTTGCAAATCTAAACTGCTTTATTCCTTGATAAATCTTCCCCTGATTACTTTCCTTTTGTGTTTCCTGTGCCTGAGTTGAAATAATGAGAAGATGTTAGGGAATAGCTGAACATTATTCCCTTAAACATCAGTTAAAAATAAATTGCCATCTAGTGATACGGTTGGCAACCCACTCCTGTATTCTTGACTAGAGAATCCTGTGGACAGAGGAGCCTGGTGGGCTACAGTTGAGAGGGTTGCACAGAGTCAGACATGACTGAAGCAACTTGGCATGCATGCATACATTGGAGAAGGAAATGGCAACCCACTCCAGTATTCTTGCCTGGAGAATCCCAGGGACGGAGGAGCCTGGTGGGTTGCTGTTTATGGGGTCGCACAGAGTCGGACACAACTTCAGCTGGACACTTAGCAGCAGCAGCAGCAGTGATAAGATAGGCAAATGTACTCTCTTGAGCTAACTTGTTTGACTTGAGGAGTCAAAGCATTTATGGAGTTCTGATGAGCTTCAAATTTTGGCCTGTGTTGACTACCTGGGCTGTTGAGGACTGTCTTAGGGAGCCAAATAAGACTTTTTAAATTAAAAACAACAAAATTCTAATGCCACTTAACCATTTTTTTCTTTTATGCCATTTGCTGTCCTTTGATTGCTCTTTTCAATGCCTCTCCTCTTTTCCCCGTAAATACAAGATTCCCCCAATGATTCACCCCATAAATACATCTACAGGCAAACATTCTAACAGGAACAAAAAAACTTTTTCTTCATGAATATACATTAAAATGGAGTGAAGCACTCCTTCCTACATATTTAACTGCCAGTATTCATTGTCTCGGAGAAGGCAATGGCACCCCACTCCAGTACACTTGCCTGGAAAATCCCATGGACAGAGGAGCCTGGTAGGCTGCAGTACATGGGGTCGCTAAGAGTCGGGCACGACTGAGCGACTTCACTTTCACTTTTCACTTTCATGCATTGGAGAAGGAAATGGCAACCCACTCCAGTGTTCTTGCCTGGAGAATCCCAGGGACAGAGGAGCCTGGTGGGCTGCCGTCTATGGGGTCGCACAGAGTCGGACACGACTGAAGCGACTTAGCAGCAGCAGCATTCATTGTCTAGTAGAATATTGGATTATTTTCTTCAAGGCTTCCTGTTCAAAAATCAATGTTCTGCTAAACTGAGTGGACTGACAGTAGTGAGGCTTGCTAGACCAACAGACACCTGGATTGCCCTTAGATTTGAAATCCAAGGCTGCTCCTGATTATGGTGAAGGGAAATAAGGAAGGAAAAAAATACAATTATATATGTTTCATTTACAGTCATGAGGACTTTCATGAAATTTTTTATGAAAGAAGAAATATAGCTCAAGCTCAATAGGATATTAATTCAAATAAAGGGATTAAATTATCTCTTAATTACTTTTAGGGATGGATGAACTTGGCCATATTTGGGGTGTATTGAGTATCTCGAATGTTTTCCCAAATGTCTGGAGTTTTAAAAAAAACATCTTCCTCAGCTACCTTTGTTTTAAAGATCTTGTGTAATTTATGGTAAACCCAAATGAAAATATTTTAATTTCATTTGCAACTAAGAAAACATTTGCTTTTTATGCTTTTTCTTATTAATGTTTGAAATTTAGTTTCAGTCAAGGGCTAAGACTTCTAGATGTTTTACATGTAATAGAAAAACATTTATATTCAGGAAATCATTATAAACTTTGCTACATGAATATCACACTTATTATCAATGAGGAGGAAGGAAATTTTAAAAGACTATACATTATGCAGGGCCATGTTGATATTATTTTAGACAGCCTATTACTTTGAATAAGAGCCTTTCTAGTACTAGAATTTACAACATAAAACATTTTAAATAAAGTTTAACTAAATTAATTTCACTTTTCTGTCAATATTTTTGCAAAGATTCATTTTTATCACACTTTTATAGTGTAAAAAAATAATATTTTAAAATTACATATTTGGTATCAATTTATGTCTATTTGGAATTGAAAATATTGGCAAATTTCTTATTTAAAATCATAAACATAATTGATAATTTTATATGTATAGATATGGGTATATATATTGTGAATGTGTATGTATATATTCACTATATATATACATATATATGTCTAGATACATACACAACATAGTGATTGTATATATGTATATATTCACTATATATACACACAAATATACATATTTTTTCACTCACACAAACATACACATTCTAAGAGCAATATCACAAGAGTGACCAAAAAGGCTACTTTTTGTCCTATACTCAGACCTCTTGTAAAAAACTATTTCTTCTCAATCAACCTTTTTTTGTCATTGTTCTTTTACTTTGAGGACTTATTTGCAATCCTATTAGAGTACCTACCACATAGTGAACAAAATACTCTCTCTGTTGATGCAATAATATTCTTCTGTAAAAAGAGTCATCCTATCTGTGAATAAAGCAATTCAGTTCATGTTTTCTATTGCTGTGGCTTTCCATAAAATGGCAAATACCATTTTCTACAAGAGATACATGTTACAGACCATCAAAAACAACATCAAGGATTCATTTTCACTTATATAGCAGAAATATCATTTTTACTAATTTTCCCATCAATGCACCTCAGAGTATTTTATCTAGTCTAATAGTCTTTTCAGAGAGGAAATATTATGTTTCATCTAAAATACATTTTCACATGTAGGGATACTAAAATCGATAATCAACTAAACTGAGGTTAATTTATTTCTGAGATGAAAAAAAAAATTATTGGTGACCATTAGACATTCAGCTCTGTCAGGAGGCATCCCTGGCATCACAGCCAATGTATTTTCATCTAAATACTTAGCTAACTCTTCCTCAGTCTGGGTTCTACCACTTGAATATAGCAAACTCTCAGATCTGCTGTGACTGGGCTATGGTATAGGATTTCCAAAATCCATCTCTACAGTGTTCAGACAGTCCCTGTAGAGAGAATACACGTGCAACTACCAGAGTTTCTTTAACTAATTTGAAGTTAAGATGTGCTAAGTTTCGAGGAAATTAAAAGAAGTTGACACACTACTTTTAACTTCTCTTAAAAAATGTATGGCTTTCCTGGTGGTTCAGTTGGTAAAGAGACTACTTGTATGCAGAAGATCCAGGTTCAATCCCTGATTTGGGAAGATCTCCTGGAGAAGGAGCACATAACTTTATTTCCTTGTTTTTCTTACTTATTCCAAATCATTTCTACATTTGACTTAAGAAGTTATATTTTTGTGATACTTTGGTTTGTTGGTAACTTTATTGTTCTATTGGCTATGTTTTTAGTTACCAGATGGAATGACCTCTAAAGCAAAAACAGAAGCTTTGAAAATAAGTATTTGCTCAAAACTGATGAAGATATAGGGACCTTGGAGAAATTGCTATAATGGTCCCAGTGTATGCCATTACAAAGATAACCATTAAAATCCACATGCGATATTGAACCTATGTTGTATTAATTTTCCTCTTTTAATAAAAAGGTACTATTGGCTCACACCTTTGTGCTCAGTAGACTCTTAAGTTCTTCTTATTTATGGCAATTCCTTTTTACCTTTTTCATGCTGCAATTTTGGGCTCGTTTTTTGAGTTATTTTCATTTCCTAAAGTTAAAACACCATGATGTCTCTTACTGCTTTTACAGAAATGCATGTTTTATTTGGCCCCATATCATTGAAGACAGGTTCAATGAAACCTGGAACTGGTGAAAACATTTACTAATCTTCTACTGCTATTTGCAGTTGGAGGCAACTGTCTCCTTATATTCCTTTCCTAGTCAACTCAGTGAAAATTAAAATTGACAGAAACAATTTCTAGAAGGAAAGTGGAAAAAATGAACAAAGGAGTTGAAAATATATATCCTGTTTTCTTACATTAAGGCCACAGTATGCTGTTGTAAGTTTGTTTCTATTTTAATGATATTTCAAATATATAAAGTGCATATATTCAAATTACAAAAAGGAAATCAATATAAAGTACCTTTTTTGAATGCTAGGGCAAAAGCTATTTGGAATAGTTCATTGTGTACAGTCTATATGTGAGTCAGTTGATTATCAAAAGCCATAGTTATAAGAGGTAATATGAATGGACATGAGATGAAAAGAGTTTTAAGATCACAGTGCATTAAAACTTACAAAACACCTTGCTTTACCATGGTTTTTCAATGGTGTAGGTCAAGTAACCTGTATAGCATTACAGGAGGTCCTACAGCATTATTCTGATCTTTTCATATCTGTACAATGAGTATTTTGCTTAAACTATAAGTGAAAAACATGGTTGGCTGAAAAGAAATTTAGTGGGCAAATCTCATGCTTCAGGGTTTCATATCCTGATGTTACTTCTTTCCACTAAAAACCTACAGCAAAAAGCTGCAAACCAGTATCCCTCTGGACAGTTTAAAAGCAAGTTTCTGGCTGTTTTCCTGGTGGCTCAGATGGTAAAGAATTTGCCTGCAATGTGGGAGATCTAGGTTCAATCCCTGGGTCAGGAAGATACCTGCAGAAGGGAATGGGAACCCACTCCAGTGTTCTTGCCTGGGAAATCCCATGGACAGGAGCCTGGTGGGCTACAGTCCATAGGGTCACGAAGCGTTGGACCCAATTAAGTGCTAACACTTTCACACTTTGTGGTTGTTTGTCATGCACATTTAGGAAGTTTTACCCATTTATATGGATTATACATTAAAGTTATGCATTACTTTAAAAAAGCTGATGACAACACTGGAGTCATTCCTCAAATGTAGTGTTGACTGAGGTTAAGTATTTCTGATAGGGAAGAAAAATTTCTTGTTTACATAGTTTGCAAATGCTTACTAAATTAACGTATCAATGCATTTGCAGAAATGTTTTTTTTTTATGTCAAATGATATTTATTATTTTTTCTCAAGTAATTTTGAAAATTATTTTGGAGGAAGCCCTTCAACACAATGGATAATTCTATTAACTATTTTTAGAAAACTGAATAAAATATTTTACAATTTTCATGATTGATACATAGTGAAGTTAACAAATAATTGCAAGCAACATGTTTAGTTATATGTAAGCATGTTCTTTTATGTTAAATTTTATTTTAATTACATCTTTAATAGTGAACATATATAAAGATAATTTTGTTTTCTCTCATATCTTTCCTATAACTTGCTTTATTTATTTAATGATAAATTACTCTAATTTGTAAATATAGATGCTAAAATGTACATTTCATTTCAGATTTAATTTTGGAATTAAATATACAGGTTGAAATTTAAATACCTATACAAATAAGATACACTGATATAAAAATCTTATTTTTTTAGAATTCTAATATTTTGTGCTAAAATGATTTTCACATTTTTTGCTTTGTTTTGTATTTTAAAAAGTGAGAATGTTTTCATTATTTGTAAGTGCTTTTCAAATTAGTCAGTTCAGTCAGTCCTCAGTCGTGTCTGGCTCTTTGTGACCCCATGAATCGCAGCACGCCAGGCCTCCCTGTCCATCACCAACTCCCAGAGTTCACTCAGACTCACGTCCATTGAGTCAGTGATGCCATCCAACCATCTCATCCACTGTCGTCCCCTTCTCCGCCTGCCTTCAATCTTGCCAAGCATCAGGTCTTTTCCACTGAGTCAGTTCTTTGCATCAGGTGGCCAAAGTATTGGAGTTCCAGCTTCAACATCAGTCCTTCCAAAGAAGATTCTGTATTATTTCCTTTGGGCCTGACTGGTTTGATATCCTTGAAGTCCAAGGGACTCTGTCACATGTAGAATATCATGTAAGAAACGAGTTGCCAGTCCAGGTTCGATGCGCGATACTGGATGCTTGGGGCTGGTGCACTGGGACGACCCAGAGGGATGGTGTGGGGAGGGAGGAGGGAGGAGGGTTCAGGATGGGGAACACATGTATGCCTGTGGCGGATTCATTTTGATATTTGACAAAACTAATACAATTATGTAAAAGTTTAAAAATAAAATAAAAATTTAAAAGAAAAAAAAAAAAGAGTCTTCTCCAACACCACGGTTCAAAAGCATCAATTCTTTGGCACTCAGCTTTCTTTATGGTCCAACTCTCACATCCATACATGACCACTAGAAAAACCATAGCTTTGACTAGATGGACCTTTGTTGGGAAAGCAATGTCTCTGCTTTTTAATATGCTGTCTAGGTTGGTCATAACTTTCCTTCCAAGGAGCAAGCATCTCTTAATTTCATGGCTACAGTCAATAGCCATGATTCTGTAGTGATTTTGGAGGCCAAGAAAATAAAGTCTGTCACTGTTTCTATTGTTTCCCCATCTATTTGCCATGAAATCATGGGACCAGATGCCATGATCTTCGTTTTCTGAATGCAGAGTTTTAAGCCAACTTTTCCACGCTCCTCTTTCACTTTCATCAAGAGGCTCTTTAGTTCTTCTTCACTTTCTGCCATGAGGGTGATGTCATCTGCATATCTGAGGTTATTGGTATTTCTCCTGGTAATCTTGATTCCAGCTTGTGCTTCACCCAGCCCAGCATTTCTCATGATGTACTCTGCATATAAGTTAAATAAGCAGGGTGACAATATATAGCCTTGACGTACTCCTTTCCCTATTTGGAACCAGTCTGTTGTTCCATGTCCAGTTCTAACTGTTGCTTCTTGAGCTGCATAAAAATTTCAAATAACACTTTGCAAATGTGGACAGTCTTGAATCTTATAAATGAAAACAATAACAAATTGTATATAACCATGTTTCTTTGTTTATGAGATATTGCAATTTGATGTCCCATAGATTTTGACCACAAAACACAGTTTATGACCTGATTGAGATTATCTTGAAGTTAGTTTGCAAAATATTTACAATTTTATATTTCTCTAACTTGTTTTCTAACATTACTCTTCTTTACATTACAAACCATATTCTATTTTGTCATAAGTTATGCAACAGTATTTGACCAAGATAAAAATTGTCAGTTTTTAAAGAAAATATTCAAATAGATATCACAGTGAAAATATCTGCACCATGCAATGCTGCTCAGGTCAATACATGTTAAAAATCATCTGAGTGCACCAGCCCCAAGCATCCTATATCCTGCATCAAACCTGGACTGACGATTTGTTTCTTATATGATATTATACATGTTTCAGTGCTGCCGTTCTCCCAAATCATCCCCCTCTTCCCTCTCCCACAGAGTCCAAAAGCCTGTTCTATACATCTGTGTCTCTTTTGCTATCTCACATACATGGTTATTGTTACCATCTTTCTAAATTCCATATATATGTGTTAGTATACTGTATTGGTGTTTTTCTTTCTGGCTTACTTCACTCTGTATAATAGGCTCCAGTTTCATCCACCTCATTAGAACTGATTCAAATGTATTCTTTTTAATGGCTGAGTAATACTCCATTGTGTATACATACCACAGCTTTCTTATCCATTCATCTGCTGATGGACATCTAGGTTGCTTCCATGTCCTGGCTATTATAAACAGTGCTGTGATGAACATTGAGGTACATGTGTCTCTTTCAATTCTGATTTCCTCGGTATGTATGCCCAGCAGTGGGATTGCTGGGTTGTATGGCAGTTCTATTTCCAATTTTTAAGGAATCTCCACACTGTTCTCCATAGTGGCTGTACTAGTTTGCATTCCCACCAACAGTGTAAGAGGGTTCCCTTTTCTCCACACCCTCTCCAGCATTTATTGCTTGTAGAATTTGGATCTCAGCCATTCTGACTGGCGTCAGGATTAAATGCAATAAACTATCTTGGTTTGGATGTTGCACAGAAAATGATTATTAGTGGAAAAACTGGAAAAATCCAAATAAATTCTGTAGTTTAAAAAAAAAAAAGAAATGATCTGAGGGCACAGGCACTTGCAGACACATCTTGTCTTCAAAAATGCCAGCTATGATCACTTAATATGCATTATATGATCCATAACACATAATGCAAACAGCTTGGTTTGTTTTGAAGAGAAAAAAATCAAATTTATTAATTAAATAAAGAGACATTATCAACATTCCTTATCACTCTTCATCCACTACCACCACCACCAACTTGGTCCAAAAATTATTAGTCTATTACTCAAAATTCTAGATTACCATTTATGACCAGAGTCAGAAAAATTTCAAGTCATCAAAATATATTTTAACATCCATGTTATGATTTGTATCTCATTCTTTACCCATTTGTTAGTACAACACAATAGTCTAAAGTAAGCCTTGGGGAGATGAAGGAGAATTAAAGTCTTTGAACAGTCTAGAAATTATGCCCAAAACTCCAAGTACTAGAAGTCAGTCCATGTTACAGACTGTCCAGGGCTTTCTTGACTGACTTTTTTTCTTTCCTGCCTTCCTTTCTTGAAGATCACGGCCTCTGGTCCCAACACTTCATGGGAAATAGACAGGGAAACAGTGGAAACAGTGTCAGACTTTATTTTTTTGGGCTCCAAAATCACTGCAGATGGTG
>NW_011494788.1:1815047-1815800 GCF_000754665.1 Bison bison bison
ACGCTTACTCCTTGGAAGGAAAGTTATGACCAACCTAGATAGCATATTGTAAAGCAGAGACATTACTTTACCAACAAAGGTCCATCTATTCAAGGCTATGGTTTTTCCAGTGGTCATGTATAGATGTGAGAGTTGGACTGTGAAGAAAGCTGAGTGCCGAAGAATTGATGCTCTTGAACTGTGGTGTTGGAGAAGACTCTTGAGAGTCCCTTGGACTGCAAGATGATCCAACCAGTCCATTCTAAAGGAGATCAGATGAAACTGGAGCCTATTATACAGAGTGAAGTAAGCCAGAAGGAAAAACATAAATACAGTATACTAACGCATATATATGGAATTTAGAAAGATGGTAACAATAACCCGGTGTACGAGACAGCAAAAGAGACACTGATGTATAGAACAGTCTTATGGACTCTGTGGGAGAGGGAGAGGGTGGGAAGATTTGGGAGAATGGCATTGAAACATGTAAAATATCATGTAAGAAACGAGTTGCCAGTCCAGGTTCGATACACGATACTGGATGCTTGGGGCTAGTGCACTGGGAGGACCCAGAGGGATGGTATGGGGAGGGAGGAGGGGGGAGGGTTCAGGATGGGGAACACATGTATACCTGTGGTGGATTCATTTTGATATTTGGCAAAACTAATACAATTATGTAAAGTTTAAAAATAAAATAAAATTAAAAAAAAAATAAAGGAGATCAGCCCTGGGATTTCTTTGGAAAGAATGATGCTAAAGCTGAAACTCCAGTAC
>NW_011494788.1:1815900-1865650 GCF_000754665.1 Bison bison bison
GGATGAGATGGCTGGATGGCATCACTGACTCGATGGACATGAGTTTGAGTGAACTCTGGGAGATGGTGATGGACAGGGAGGCCTGGTGTGGTGCGATTCATGAGGTCGCAGAGAGTAGGACACGTCTGAGCGACTGAACTGAACTTTCTTTAATTTTATTTATTTAGTTATTTATCATTGAAACAGTTGCAGTTCAATATTATATAATTCACAGGTGTACAATATAGTGATTCACAATTTTTAAAAGTTGCATTCCATTTATTGTTATTACAAAATATTGGCTGTATTCCCTGTGTTATAAACTATATCTCTGTAGCTTATTTTATACATAGTAGTTTGTACCTCTTGTTCCACTACACTTATATTACCCCTCCTATTCCCTCTCCCTACTGGTAACTACCAGTTTGTTGGCTATATCTGTGATCTCACTTTTTCTTTCTTTGGTTAAATAAACATCTGTTTCTGCTTTATTGACTATGCCAAAGCCTTTGACTGTGTGGATCACAATAAACTGTGGAAAATTCTGAAAGAGATGGGAATACCAGACCACCTGACCTGCCTCTTGAGAAACCTATATGCAGGTCAGGAAGCAACAGTTAGAACTGGACATGGAACAACAGACTGGTTCCAAATAAGAAAAGGAGTATGTCAAGGCAGTATATTGTCACCCTGCTTATTTAACTTATATGCAGAGTACATCATGAGAAACGCTGGGCTGGAAGAAGCACAAGCTGGAATCAAGATTGCTGGGAGAAATATCAATAACCTCAGATATGCAGATGATACCACCCTTATGGCAGAAAGTGAAGACAAACTACAGCCTCTTGATGAAAGTGAAAGAGGAGAGTGAAAAAGTTGGCTTAAAGCTCAACATTCAGAAAATGAAGATCATGGCATCCGGTTCCATCACTTCATGGCAAATAGATGGGGAAACAGTGTCAGACTTTATTTTTTTGGGCTCCAAAATCACTGCAGATGGTGACTGTAGCTATGAAATTAAAAGATGCTTACTCCTTGGAAGGAAAATTATGACCAACCTAGATAGCATATTGAAAAGGAGAGACATTACTTTGCCAGCAAAGGTCCGTCTAGTCAAGGCTATGGTTTTTCCAGTGGTCATATATGGATGTGAGAGTTGGACTGTGAAGAAAGCTGAGCACTGAAGAATTGATCCTTTTATTTATTTATTTATTTTTTTACTCCTTTTAAACTGTGGTGTTGGAGAAGACACTTGAGAGTCCCTTGGACTGCAAGATGATCCAACCAGTCCATTCTAAAGGAGATCAGCCCTGGGATTTCTTTGGAAGGAATGATGCTAAAGCTGAAACTCCAGTACTTTGGCCACCTCATGTGAAGAGTTGACTCATTGGAAAAGACTCTGATGCTTTGGGGGGATGGGGGGCAGAGGAGAAGGGGACGACAGAGGATGAAATGGCTGGATGGCATCACCGACTCAATGAAAGTGAGTTTGAGTGAACTCTGGGAGTTGGTGATGGACAGGGAGTCCTGGCGTGCTGTGATTCATGGGCTCGCAAAGAGTTGGACATGACTGAGCGACTGATCTGAAATGAACTGAACCTAATTAGTCTTCTTACTTTTTTTTTTTTTTTAGATTCCATGTATAAGTGACCTCGTACAATATTGTCTTTCTCTAACTTATTTCACCTCGCATAATGCCCTCCAGGTCCATCTATGTTGCTGAAGATGGCAAAATTTCATTCTTTTTTATGGTAGAGTATTACTCCATTATATATATATATATACACACACATACATACATACAAACATAGACAAACACACGTATCTTGTGTGTGTGTGTGTGTGTGTATATATATATATATATATATATAAGATATATACCAGTTGTAAATAATACTGCAATGAATATTGGGTATCTTTTCAAATTAGTGTTGTTTCTTTCAGGTATATATCCAGGAGTGAAATTGTTAGGTCATAAGGTAGTTATATTTTCAGTTTTTTGAGGAACCTCTGTACTGTTTTTCATAATTACTGAACCAACTTACATTCCCATCAATAAAGGACCAGGGTTCCCTGTTTCCACATTTTTTCCAACATTAGCAATTCGTGTTTCTTTTGATGACAGCCATTTTGACAGGTATGAGGTGATATTTCATTATAGTTTTAATTTGCATTTCCACGATTATTAGTGATATTGAAAATCTTTTCATAGGCCTATTAGTCATATGCATTTCCTCTTTGGAAAATGTCTAATCAATTCCTTTGGCATTTTAAAAATCAGGTTGTTTTTGATGTTGAGTGGTATGGACTATTTATATATCAGTTCAGTCGCTCAGTCCTGTTCGACTCTTTGCGACCCCATGGACTCCAGCACGCCAGGCCTCCCTGTCCATCACCAACTCCTGGAGTTTACTCAGACTCATGTCCATTGAGTCAATGATGCCATCCTCTGTCATCCACTTCTCCTCCTGCCCTCAGTCTTTCCCAGCATCAGGGTCTTTTCAAGTGAGTCAGTTCTACCCATCAGGTGGCCAAAGTATTGGAGTTTCAGCTTCAACATCAGTCCTTCCAATGACACCCAGGACTGATCTCCTTTAGAATGGACTGGTTGGATCTCCTTGCAGTCCAAGGGACTCTAAAGAGTCTTTCCCCATACAACAGTTGAAAAACATCAATCCTTCAGTGCTCAGCTTTCTTCACAGTCCAACCCTAACATCCATACATGACTATTGCAAAAACCATAGCCCTGACTAGCCAGACCCTTGTGGCAAAGTAATGTCTCTTCTTTTTAATGCTGTCTAGGTTAGTCATAACTTTTCTTCCAAGGAGTAAGTGTCTTTTAATTTCATGGCTGCAGTCACCAGCTGTAATGATTTGAAGCCTCCCAAAATAAAGTCTGCCACTGTTTCCACTGTTTCTCCATCTATTTCCCATGAAGTGATGGGACTGGATGCCATGATCTTTGTTTTTGGAATGCTGAGTTTAGGCCAACTTTTTAACTCTCCTCTTTCAGTTTCATCAAGAGGGCCTTCAGTTCTTCAATTTCTGCCATAAAGGGTGGTGTCATCTGCATATCTGAGGTTATTGATATTTCTCCCGGCAACTTGATTCCAGCTTGTGCTTCATCCAGCCTAGCATTTCTCATGACGTAACTCTGCATATAAGTTAAATAAGCACGGTAACAATATACAGCCTTGACGTACTCCTTTTCCTATTTGGAACCAGTCTGTTGTTCCATGTCCAGTTCTAACTATTGCTTCCTGACCTGCATACAGGTTTCTCAAGAGGCAGGTCAGGTGGTCTGGTATTCCCATCTCTTTCAGAATTTTCCACAGTTTATTGTGATCCACACAGTCAAAGGCTTTGGCATAGTCAATAAAACAGAAATAGATGTTTTTCTGGAACTCTCTTGCTTTTTCCATGATCCAGCGGATGTTGGCAATTTGATCTCTGATTTCTCTGTCTTTTCTAAAACCCAGCTTGAAAACCTGGAATTTCATGGTTCATGTATTGTTGAAGCCTGACTTGGAGAATTGTGAGCATTACTTTACTAGCATGTGGAATGAATGCAATTGTGAGGTAGTTTGAACATTCTTTGGCATTGGTTTATTAAGGATTGGAATGAAAACTGAACTTTTCCAGTCCTGTGGCCACTGCTGAGTTTTCAAAATTTGCTGGCATATTGAGTGCAGCACTTTCACAGCATCACCTTTTAGGATTTGAAATAGCTAAACTGGAATTCCATCACCTCCACTAGCTTTGTTCGTAGTTTTGCTTCCTAAGGCTCACTTGAATTCACATTCTAGGATGTCTGGCTCTAGGTGAGTTTTCACACCATCATTATTATCTGGGTCATTAAGATCTTTTTGTATAGTTCTTCTGTGTATTCTTGCCACCTCTTCTTGATATTTTCTGCTTCTGTTAGGTCCCTACCATTTCTATCCTTTATCGAGCCCATCTTTACATAAAATTTTTTCCCTTGGTATCTCTAATTTTCTTGAAGACATATCTAGTCTTGTCCATCCTATTGTTTTCCTCCCTTTCTTTGCACTGATCACCAAGGAAGGCTTTCTTTATCTCTCCTTGCTATTCTTTGGAACTCTGCATTCAAATGGGTATATCTTTCCTCTTCTCCTTTGTTTTTTGCTTCTCTTCTTTTCACAGCTATTTGTAAGGCCTCCTCAGACAACCATTGTGCTTTTTTGCATTTCTTTATCTTGGGGATGGTCTTGCTCCCTGTCTCCTGTACAATAATGAACCTCCGTCTATAGTTCATCAGGCAGTTGGCTATTACATCTAGTCCCTTAAATCTATTTCTCACTTCCACTGCATAATGTTAGGGATTTGATTTAGGTCATACCTGAATGGCCTAGTTGTCTTCCCTACTTTCTTCAATTTAAGTCAGAATTTGGCAATAAGGAGTTCATGATCTGAGCCACAGTCAGCTCCCAGGCTTCTTTTTGCTTACTGTATATACCTTCTTCATCTTTGCCTGCAAAGAATATAATCAATCTGATTTCAGTGGTGACCATCTGGTGATGTCTATGTGCAGTCTTCTCTTGTGTTTTTGGTGAGGATGTTTCCTATGACCAGTGCATTCTCTTGACCAAACTCTATTAGCCTTTGCCCTGCTTCATTTTGTACTACAAGGCCAAATTTTCCTGTTACTCCAGGTATTTCTTGACTTCCTACTTTTGCATTCCAAACCCAATGTAAAGTACATCTTTTTTGGGTGTTAATTCTAGAAGGTCTTATAGGTCTTTATAGAATTGTTCAACTTCAGCTTCTTTGGCATTATGGGTCGGGGCATAGACTTGGATTACCGTGATGTTGAATGATTTGTCTTGGAGATGAACAGAGACCATTCTGTCCTTTTTGAGACTCCATCCAAGTACTGCATTTCAGACTCTTTTACTGACTATGATGGCTACTCCATTTCTTCTAAGGGATTCTTGCCCACAGTGGTAGATATGATGGCTATCTGAGTTAAACTCACCCATTCCAGTCCGTTTTAGTTTGCTGATTCCTAGAATGTCGATGTTCACTCTTGCCATCCTCCTGTTTGACCACTTCCAATTTGTCTCGATTCATGGATCTAACATCCCAGATTCCTATGCAATATTGCTCTTTACAGCATCAGACCTTGCTTCCATCACCAGTCATATCCACAGCTGGGTGTCATTTTTGCTTTGGCTCCATCTCTTCATTCTTTCTGGAGTTATTTCTCCACTGATTTCCAGTAGCATATGGGGCACTTACCGACCTGGGGATTTCATCTTTCAGTGTCCTATCCTTTTGCCTTTTCATACTGTTCATGGGGTTCTCAAGGCAGGAATACTGAAATGGTTTGCCATTCCCTTCTCCAGTAGACCAGATTTTGTCAGAACTCTCCACCATGACCCGCCCATCTTGGGTGGCCCTACATGGCATGTTTATAGTTTCATTGAGTTAGACAAGGCTGTGGTCCATGTGATCAGATTGGTTAGTTTTCTGTGATGGTTTTCAGTCTGTCTTCCCTCTGCTGGAGAAGGATAAAAGGGTTATGAAAGCTTCCTGATGGGATAGACTGACTGAGGGGGATACTGGGTCTTGTTCTGATGGGCGAGGTCATGCTCAATACATCTTTAATCTAATTTTCTGTTGATGGTTGGACCTGTGTCCCTCCCTGCTATTTACCTGGCGCCAAACTATGGTGGAGGTAATGAAGATAATGGTGATCTACCTCCCTCAAAAGATCCCAGGCATGTACTTCTACAGTCCATGCCCCCAATCCTGCAGCAGGCCACCTCTGACCCACGCCTTCACCAGAGACTCCTGGACACCCACAGGAAAGTCTCCTGCGGGATCACTGTTCCTTTCTCCTGGGTCCTGGTGCACAAGGTTCTGTTATGCCCTCCACGAGTCTATTTCCCAGTCCTAGTGAGTTTGAGAGAACTCCGGGAGTTGGTGATGGACAGGGAGGCCTGGTGTGCTGCAATTCATGGGGTTGCAAAAAGTCGGACATGACTGAATGACTGAACTGAACTGATGTAAGTTCTGGCAGCTTTATAGTGGGGTTAATGGCAACCTCCTCCAAGAGGACTTATGCCATACCCACACCCAGAACCCCTGTCCCTGTGGCAGACCACTGCCAACCTATAGCTCCCCAGCAGATGTTCAAACACAGTTCTGTCTCAGTCTCTGTGGGGTCCCTGGGTCCTGGTCCCCACAAGGTTTGTTTGAGCCCTCTGAGCATCTCTGGCAGGAATGGGATTTAATTCTAAACACAAATTCGCCCCTCCTACCCCTCCTACCGTCTTGCTGGGGCTTCTCCTTTGCCCTTGGACGTGGGTTATGTCCTCACAGCCACTCCAGTGCCTACTGTCTTACTGGAGTTTTCTGACCTTGGATGTGGGATGTCTCCACACTGCCGGTCCAGCGGAGCGCAGGAGCTGCTCCTGACCTTGGACATGGGGTATCTCGTCTCGGCCGCTCCAGGTCCTCGCAGCCGCTGCTCACTGCTCCAGCTGACCATATTAATCCCTTATTGATCATATCCTTTGAAAATATTTTCTCCTATTCAGTAGGTTGTCTTTTTATTTTGTTGATTGTTTCCTTAGCTGTGTAAAAGTTTTAAGTTTAATGGTCCCATTTATTTGTTTTTGCTTTTGTTTCCATTAGTTTAGGGGATGGACCAATAAAAAAGTGTTGCTGTAAAGTGTGTCAAAGAGCATTCTGCCAGTTTTCCTTCCATTAGTTTTATAGTATCTGGACTTACATTTAGGTCTTTACTCCATTTTGAGTTTATTTTTGTATATGGTGTTAAAAAAATTCCAACTGTCCAGTTTTCCCAGCACCACATATTGAAGAGACTTGTTTTTTTCTTTTGGTTACTATTAACAGGAATCAGAATATAGTGGGGAAAAAAAGGAAGAGCAAATTTGTCATTAAATAACAAAACCCTAATAAACAGCTAGTAATCTGATGTATTTATTTAGTATGTAATAACACTATACTAAAGATATACATTTATATAGTATCAGATATTGGCATTTTTCAAAAGTGACCACAACTTTTTTGGTTATTATATGCATTTCTAGAACTTTGCAATTTTCTGCTAAGAGGCATAATCCACCTTCACCTTGAACTTGGGCCTTTGTGAGTGCTTTTATATATAGTGCCTTTAAGGGGACCTTCATAGTAGGCTATTTCTCAGTGGAATATAGCAAACACACTGTACTCATTTTTGTCACTATCCCTAGAATGGTGTCCATTTCTTCAAATAAACTTTATAGAAGATTTATAAACTTTATAGAAACCAATTTTTATTTATTATTTGCTCAGAGTGGGACATTTTCTTCCCTTGGCTTTAATGAGAGAATTATAAAATATTGCTGGAATTTATGCTGCATGACTTACTTCCAAAGTTAGATGATGAAAGGTGATATGTCTTCTACTTGGTGCTCACAGTCTCAGGACACTCATCCTTAGAACTCAACCATTTTGTTGTATGGGAGTAGTCAATAGCCCAAGTATGATCTTAGCAAATAGTCATCATCAATCACCATAATTGTGAGTGAACAAGCTTTCAGATAATTCTAGCCCCAAGGCTTTAAGCTGCTCCATGAAGCAGAGTGAAGAAAGACTGACTTGTATCTTCAACAAGCCCTACTCATATTTTAGAAGGGAGAGAAGATGAAACCAAGTCAGTTGGAATTGGAGAAAGTGATTAATCTTTTTCATTGCCCCTCCCAATATACAAGCATTTTCTAGTCTCCAAGACTTAGAGAAGGAAATGGCAACCCACTTCAGTATTCCTGCCTGGAGAATCCCAGGGACAGAGGAGCCTGGTGGGCTGCTGTCTATGGGTTCATACAGAGTCAGACATGACTGAAGCGACTTAGCAGCAGCAGCAGCAGTCTCCAAGAGTATGCATTGTTAGGGTGAAAATCAATCCCTACTTTAAAATTTTTCACCTATGTGATAAAATATTTTTTTCTAAAAGCTAAGCACATAGTTATATCTTCAGAAAACCTAGACTTCATATGCCACCTTGAAGAAGATATAATTAACTACCTATATTTATATCATCATGAAACACTTATACAAATATACTTTTACTATAATTAAACCATATAAGACCAAGAATTTGTCCTAGAAACATAAAAATTTTTTTTAAACTATTCTATGAATACTAAGCTCAAGATATATGTTTCTAACAAGTTTTAATGTATAACAATATATATTAAATACTTTTTTTAGGACCTTTATAGGAGGATATTTCTAAGTGGAATACAGCAAATACACTGTATTCATTTTGGTTGCTAACCCTAAAGTGGTACCCATTTCTTCTAATAAACAGATTTATAAACTTTATAAAAATTGATTTTTGTTTATCATTATCTCAGAGTGGGACATCTTCTCCCTTTGTCTTCAATAAGAGAATTATAAAATAACAGAGTATTGCCATAATTATTTCATTATTATGTTTTAATTTAAGTGTGTTTACTACTTGTCTCCTGTGAATCTTGTGAAATCAGTCACTTTTTAACGTCTTTAAATCCTCCTATGAGAAGTGTCATAAAATACACTATACCACTGTGACTCTTTCATCGCTTTCATCTTAGCTGTCAGTTTTCCTTGGGGAATGTGTTCTAAAGATGTTTTTGCAGAACATTGTTAAGTAGGGGGTTTAAGCTGAGTCTCTGAAACTATTCACTATGAACACAGGGTAAATTGGGTTACGTTGGAATGACAGTATATTCATTTGCAAGTCCCCTGCCACATCGTTTCAACAACTTAACTTTCGCATTTACAGTCAGCTCCCAGCTGCAGAGGGAAATTCAATGGCCTGTTATTGTGTCTGAACTGAACTGTGTCAGGCAGGAGGAGATCGAGCGTCGGAGGCAGATTGGGGCCTTCAGATTCATCTGGATTCGTCTGCGGTTAGCCGAATCACGAGGCCAGATAGCATCAGCTCTTCTGTGGCGAAGCCCCAGTGTGCCTGAAAATCCTAAACGAATAGCAGTTTATGCCCGTTGAGACGCGCAGAATCCTTTTGAACTCCTGTTGGATTCAGGGATCACAGGGATCAGCTTGACTCCTGGAAGCAGGATGTGTTCATTCGGAGGCAGCGGCTTTGGCAGCCAAAGAGGATTGTCAGAGCCTATTTTCCTTTTAGCAGCAGAAGTAAGTACTGTAAAGAAACAGGGCTCAGGGAGGCGGCATGGTGCATAAACAGTATGTAATCCACTGAATGTGCTGGGAATTACAGAAGGAGAAGGGAACACACTTCTGCTGATGCTCCATGGGGATGGACAGACCTCTACGCCTTATGGAATACTGCTTGCTAGCGAGGCTCTTGTGTTTTGGAGGAAGTAAGATGTCCCATGCATAAGGAGCTGCCATCGGCCATAAATTTAATAGCCGTGATTTAATGAAGAGGAAAAAAAATAGATTCTGGCACTGAATTCTGAACAAATACATCTCTGTATATTACTAGACAGTGTCACTTATTCAACGTTAAATTATTTAGAAAATAAGGGTGAAGGCATAGATTTTGGCTTAACAGCTAAAACGAACACAGGCATCAAAACAGGCAAAGGATAGTGCTGGGGTGAGCAGGGAAGAAACTGCTTTATGCACCAGAGAGAAGAAAATCCATTCTGAAGAACTGACATAACTATTGTGTGAAATATGAAATCTTTTCCTGGGGATTTGTATTATAGCCAGTATTTGACTCTCTTAGTAAACTTGCAAACACTCTGGGCAGAAATAAATAAAAAAGACTATCATCAATCATTGTATATTTATGCTAAGGAAGACTGTTTTCTTCTTTCTTTGCCATTTGTTTAATGGCCCACACAGCATGACTCCTGAACGCTATGGCTCCAAGCCCTGAAGGCACATGCCCAAAATCCAGCACATGGCCTCCCCATGCTAATTTACCAGCACTATTAAGAAGAAGGAAACTGAATAGTAGGAAACAGCAACAGACAAAAAAAGGGGGGGGGGGGGGCTTGGCCAAACATAATACTTGCAGCTGTGTTTCTGTTTCTGAGAGAGAGCTGATTTGCCAGCCCTTCATGGCAGTACTTTCAAGAGAGCGGGATTTGGCATGGTTTTCTTCCTGTGGAGGAAAAGAAGTGGCAGGAACTCCATTATTCCATATTAAAATTGCCCTCTTCCTTCCCACTGAAAGGAAAAGATTTTAAACTATTTCACAGGATAATAAAATAATGAACAACAATTAGCCAATCCTTACAAAAAAAAAAAAAAAGTCTTCTTTTATGATAGCATTTGTCAGCACAGTTGTGTCACCTAGGTAGAAAGGTGATTTTCATTTATCACTGTGATGTTTTGAAGGGGGCCGTGATGTAGTACAAGAAGTTTAGGAAGCTTGGTTCAAGCAGTATGAAATTTGAGGTGGAGATATGGAAACCAGTTAGGAGACTCCAACAATAGAATATAAATGAGTAAATAAGAAAGACAGATACAGCACAGAGGTGAAAACTATTGACCACTGTGCTTGACTACGCGAAGTAACTAGAGCTTAAGATGTTGACTATCTTTGTATCTCAAGGAACTGGAACCAAAGGAAGAGAAAACATTTTGAAGGATATAGGACGTGTTCAGTTTACTTTTAGCGTTTGGCTGTCAGAGGACCTGAAACCAAAATCTTGAGCAGAAGAGAGATATCGGTAGAATTGATATAAATTTGGAAGTTATCAGCACAAAAGCAATCATTAAAAGGGGTGCAGTGTCCCTTGAAAGAGAAAATATAGTGAGAAGACAAGAAACAGAGAGTAGAACCTCACGAAATCCCAAGAGATGGTAAACATTTAAAGGTTTAAAGAGACAGCTTTATTCCTCAAATCTTTTATGTTGGAGAGGAAGAAATTTTTCTCTACCCTTCTAGGTTCTTCTGTCTGGTTTAATAATTAAACTGAAAAACATAGGTTAAAAGGAGAAAATAAAATGTTAATAACAGGTATACATGGGAGAGATCCAGGAAAAGAGTAACTCAGAGAACTAAAACTCTCACCTTATATGCCATCTTCAGCTAAAGACAAAAGAGGCTGTTGAGAGTAGTGGCTTAGGGACTGAAAAAGGGAAGGAAGGCAATTTACATGGAAATGGAAAAGCACAATGTTTGGGAAAGTATTTGCTGGGCCAGGGAAAGACAATGTGACTCAAAGAATTTTAATAAACAGACTATGGTAGGTTTCTCCCTGTCTGCATGATTTCAGAGACTTGTAGTAGTAAACAGCAGCTTGCAGCAAGCAGCAGTGAGTGGTAGCTAGAAGCAAGGTTTTAGTGTCCCAGACCATGAGTCCTAAGCCCTGGACCACAGGGGCCAGCAGTTAAAGCTAGGGTCCCTAGTGTTTGCCTGCCTAGTCAAGAATGAATTCAGGCAAGGAAGCAGAAGGTAAAGTAAAAAGTGTATTGGAAAGAAAAGTACATGTGAAAAGGTGCTCAGGCAAGATCAGAGAGTAGCACCTTTGGGACATTTAAATCCTTTATAAGTGAGCACTTTTCTAGGTCTTTGTCTTCCCTCAGGCCAGTCATCTTGCTTGTGTCCCCCTGGCTAACTTGTTTCAGGACCCCACACACACTTTAGCTAAGCTGGATCTCAAAGTGAAGGCTTCTGGGAGGATTCAGACTCATTATGGCCTGGAATTGTCCTCTGACTTTTCAAGGAGCCTTTCTGCACTTGTGTAGTGTCTTCCTCATCCTTTACTCAGACAGGGTTTTTGCCTCTCTTTGTCCTTGCCATGATTATTCCCTTGAGATGTTTACAAGAGACAAAGACTGGCTATTTACCCTGTTTCTGTAGTTCCTTCCATTTCAGAGAGCAAACAGGAGGCTGGCTGTAAATTTCTCAACTGGAGCCCACCTATCTCTTGCCTCAGGAAATGCAAAGAGGAGGCTGACTCTTTGTAAATGTCCAATCTGGAGCCCATCTATCTCCTACCTATCTCCTACCTATCTCAAACACACTTTGTTCAAGCAGTATCTCTGTTAACAGCTCCCTTCCCATAGCAGGTCCTGTATCTACATTCTTCAGACAGTTAAGGGGAGGTTCAAAGTTTCTGAGCCTTGACTGTTTCTGCTTGAAATAATTTATAGATACCAAAGAGACATTTTAGAGTGGCAAATTTTGCTCCCCTACGTTTACTTATAAGCATCATGCTTTAAGAGAAATATGCTTTGTTGGAATAACTTTAACAGTTTATGAAGAGACTTAGAATGTGAAAAGAAGGTGAAGAAAATTAGAGAAATAAGACTCAACAGGGTGTACATTCTTGGAAAACTACTGCATGGTCCTCCTCCTCACTTTCTCATTCTTCTTCTTTTTCTCTCTCTTTTCTCTTTCTCCCTTTACTTTATGTAGACAGAAAAAAATTCTAAATCCAGATTCAGCAAAGAAAGCTATGACAAATCCACTAGACATAATATAGGCTGTCTAAGCCATGAGTACTGCCCTGTAGATTTTTACTACCATTCAAGTTCTATCTTACTTGCTGTGATTTGGGGGATTAAATATAAAGGCCACAAATCTAATGCAAATTTTTTATTAGATAAGTCATCCTGTCTTAAAATCACTCAGTTTTTTATTTTTCTCCTACTCAGACTGTTAAATATATGCCATCATGGTCATATAAAGAGTTATACCTATGTTTGGTTCCTATTTCAATCATTTGATTGCAAATGTGAATATTTATTCAATTGAGACCTGGTAGATTTATTTCAAATATTTAATGTTTTAATAGTATAGAATTTCACTATATTTTTTATTTGAAAGATATTATGATTTGAGTTTCAACAATTGGAAAAAAGTTTCTATGAAGACAATATTTATATTTTATAAATTATAAAATTAATATTATATTTTATATCTATAATACAGCCTTATATACTTATAGAAAAAGCAGGAGGCAATGAAGAATGATTAAAATAATTAAACTATTTAACAAATATTTTATTAAGTATAACTAAGCACTATATTCTTCACTTTCACTTTTCACTTTCATGCATTGGAGAAGGAAATGGCAACCCACTCCAGTGTTCTTGCCTGGAGAATCCCAGGGACAGAGGAGCCTGGTAGGAGGCTGTCTATGGGGTCTCACAGAGCCAGACATGACTGAAGCGACTTAGCAGCAGCAGCAGCAAGCACTATATTAACATGCTGTTGGTAATTGGGTGAGCAGCATCAACCATATCAAAGATAGGAAATTTAAGTTCCAGATGGACTCAAAATCTTTCAGTAAACACATGTATTTTATGGACTTTTTCTTTAATAACTAACACTGATAAGGCCTATTACTGTCTTTGTCTCTGCTTCTTCTTTCCAAATCAGAGTGTTGCATATGCCCCCAATAAGAACTTTCTTTTTAATATTAAGTTCTGATGAAATTTCATGGTTTTTGCTGTGTCTCCACAACCCAAAGATATTTTTTTAAATTGTACTCTAGAGTTAAATCAAATGCAGTTTCACTTCCCACCGCCCCCCGCCCTAAGTTATTCCCAAAGTAAAGTAAAAAGTAGTAAGAAAATTTCAAGATACTGGGTTCATCAAATGATGTATAATTTGATGACCACAAATATTGACCAAAAATTTGTAATTGAATAACCTTAAGTTAAAGAAACATTTTTTTCTAATTAATTTATTTTTTACTGAAGGATAATTGCTTTACAGAATTTTGCTGTTTTGTTTTCCTATTTACCAGCCCTTACATATTAAGTAGAATTATAAAATAGGTTTATCAAATTCTGAAAAGGGTAAATTTTCACAAGGGAACCAATGTCTAGAAATGTAATTCTTTTGAGCAAGTACTCTTAAACATTCAAGTCCATAAATGTGTATTGGCCTCTCAGAATCCACATTAACTTTACTTAGGCGACAACAAACATTAAAGACATAACCATAAGATTCAGGTACTAGAGAAAAGAATAAAAGCAACAATACCACACATCTATTTAGACACACTTAAAAAAAAACAAGTTCTTTTCTTTAAGGAATCTAGATGATATAAGGAAGCCACAAAAATAATCATGCAAATTGCTTAAATATGATAAGTTATAATATTGAACTGCACAACAGCATGAATGTGTTAAAGAGGGAAGTATTTATTCATAAAGGGAAAGTCAAGGTAGATTTCACAAAGCTCCATTAGGCCACGAGTATATATTTATTTGCTTCACTAGAGTGTTTTCAGTGTTTAAAGCAGTTTGTATTCCATGTCAGGAATTCAATATAAAAATTGAGTAATTGAATAACTGAATTAATAAATAGATGAATGAATTGATTAATGAAAAAGTCACATTAGAGTTGTATCTTGAACTATCTTTAGGAATTCAGCAAAAAGAGACTTCAGATGAAAAAGAAGGAAGTTGAATTTAAGAGCAGTGACAAACAAAATTGTATTGAAGAGGTGGAGTCAGGAAAGAACATCCAAAATTTTACTCTGGGACATTCACCATTTGAGATGTTTACAGTAGTCCAGATAAAATTGAAAAAAATTGTAATTGATATTAATAGTATCAAAAGATTAAAATATGTTTATGTATATACTGTAGATGAAACTATGGGAAAGAATAACTGAGTCTTGAGAGAAGAAGAAGTGACCAGATGGATAATGAAGCAACATTCAGTTCAGTTCAATCACTCAGTCATGTCCGACTCTTTGTGACCCAATGGACTGCAGCACGCCAGGCCTCCTGTTCCATCACCAACTCCCGGAGGTTACCTAAACTCATGTCCATTGAGTTGGTGATGCCATCCAATCATCTTATCCTGTCATCCCCTTCACCTCCTGCCCTCAATTTTCCCAGAATCAGAGTCTTTTCAAATGAGTCAGCTCTTTGCATCAGGTGGCCAAAGTATTGGAGTTTCAGCTTCAACATCAGTCCTTCCAATGAACATTCAGAACTGATTTCTTTTAGGATGGACTAGTTGGATCTCCTTGCAGTCCAGGGGACTCTCAAGAGTCTTCTCCAAAACCACAGTTCAAAAGCATCAAGTCTTTGGCACTCAGCCTTCTTTATAGTTCAACTCTCACTTCCATACATGACTACTGGAAAAACCATAGCCTTGATGAGACAGACCTTTGTTTGCAAAGTAAATCTCTGCTATTTGATATGCCATCGAGGTTGGTCACAGCTTTTTTTCCAAGGAGTAAGCGTCTTTTAATTTCATGGCTGCAGTCACCATCTGCAGTGATTTTGGAGCCCCCAAAAATAAAGTCTGCCACTGTTTATACTGTTTATCCTTCTATTTGCCAAAAATTGATGGGACCTGATGCCATGATCTTTGTTTTCTGAATGTTGAGTTTTAAGCCAGCTTTTACACTCTCCTCTTTCACTTTCATCAAGAGGCTCTTTAGTTCTTCTTCACTTTCTGCCATAAGGGTGGTGTTATCTGCATATCCGAGGTTATTGATATTTCTCCTGGCAACCTTGATTCCAGCTTGTGCTTCATCCAGCCCAGTGTTTCTCATGGTGTGCTCTGCATATAAGTTAAATAAGCACAGTGACAATATACACCCTTGAGGTACTCCGTTCCCTGTTTGGAACCAGTCTGTTGTTCCATGTCCAGTTCTAACTGTTGCTTCCTGACCTGCATATAGGTTTCTCAAGAGGCAGGTCAGGTGGTCTGGTATTCCCATCTCTTTCAGAATTTTCCACAGTTTCTTGTGATTGACACAGTCAAAGGGTTTGGCATAGTCAATAAAGCAGAAATAGATGTTTT
The DNA here is from genome assembly GCF_000754665.1 of Bison bison bison. Taxonomy (NCBI): domain Eukaryota; kingdom Metazoa; phylum Chordata; class Mammalia; order Artiodactyla; family Bovidae; genus Bison; species Bison bison. The sequence goes on from NW_011494788.1 coordinate 1,831,610, forward strand.
TGTAGAACTCTCTTCCTTTTTCCATGATCCAGAGGATGTTGGCAATTTGATCTCTGGTTCCTCTGTCTTTTCTAAAACCAGCTTGAACATCTGGAAGTTCACTGTTCACATATTGTTGAAGCCTGACTTGGAGAATTTTGAGCATTACCTTACTAGCATGTGAGATGAGTGCAATTGTGAGGTAGTTTGAGCATTGTTTGGCATTGCCTTTCTTAGGGATTGAAATGAAAACTGAATTTTTCTGGTCCTGTGACCACTGCTGAGTTTTCCAAATTTGCTGGCATATTGAGTGCAGCACTTTCACATCATCATCTTTTAGGATTTGAAATATCTCAACTGGAATTCCATCACCTCCACTAGCTTTCTTCGTACTTTTGCTTCCTAAGGCCCACTTGACTTCATATTCTAGGATGTCTGGCTCTAGGTGAGTGAACACATCATCATGATTATCTGGATCATGAAGATCTTTTTTGTACAGTTCTTCTGTGTATTCTTGCCATCTCTTCTTAATATCTTCTGCTTCTGTTAGGTCCTTACCATTTCTGTCCTTTATTGAGCCCATCTTTGCATGATATGTTCCCTCGGTATCTCTAATTTTCTTGAAGAGATCTCTAGTCTTTCCTATCCTCTTGTTTTCCTCCCTTTTTTGCACTGATCACTGAGGAAGGCTTTCTTATCTCTCCTTCCTATTCTTTGGAACTCTGCATTCAATATTCTTTGGAACTCTGCATTCAAATGTGAATAATTTTCTTTTTCTCCTTTGCTTTTTGCTTCTCTTCTTTTCACAACTATTTGTAAGGCCTCCTCAGACAACCATTTTGCTTTTCTGCATTTCTTTATCTTGGGGATGGTCTTGCTCCCTGTCTCCGGTACAATGTCATGAACCTCCATCCATAGTTCATCAGACACTCTGTCCATCAGATCTAGTCCCTTCTATCTATTTCTCACTTCCACTGTATAATCCTTAGAGATTTGATTTAGGTCCTACCTGAATGGTCTAGTTGTTTTCCCTACTTTCTTCAATTTAAGTCTGAATTTGGCAATAAGGAGTTCATTAAAAGTCAAAAAAGAAGTCAATAGGAAGCAGCATTAAAAGTCAAAAAATCTCTATAGACACTCCCAAATTTCCAGTTATAACAGGTTCTCTCTCAATATGTGAATGAAAGAAAAAACATGAGCAGTTAATAGCTTGATGGGAGGCAAGGTTGCACCAATATCTACTTAAATATATTTTTAGCTGAGAAGCAGGAACCAATAAAAAGAAAGAAATTAGAGACATAGGAACAGGAACATTTGACAGAACATGGAGCTAAAGAGTGAAGAAAATGTTGTCTTAATGAGTGTGGAGAAAAACCCATGCTTCAGAGAGGATGGTTTCTTTACTTCTAAGGCAGAAAAAAAGAACTGAGAGTGGGAAGGATAGAATTTGGAGAATATTGCTATTCAGTTCCTCCATGTTCCTGATATAATAAAAAGCTAAATCATTTGCTCAAGGCAATGGGTTGGTGTTGATCAAAGAAACTTTAAGAGAAAGGTAAAAAATTTGAGATAACTTTTTGCTAAATATACATGATGGCTCATAGAAATGACCCAAACCCCAAAGAATTACTATCAAATGACTTTAAAGACACAAAGAAGTCTAGAAAACCTGAATTGGTGTCAGCAATTGCTGTTAGTTCCTCTGAGTAATTTATCTAGCAGTGCTTGATAAGCAGAATAAGAAAAACAAAAGTAACAACAAAACAAACATAAAACAGGAGTTGATCTGACCCAGAGCATTACTAGTTGATGGAGTAGTGACAGACCAAGGGAGTAAGGTAGTGTTTTTGATAGATGCCAGTACAAGTGAACCCGAAGAATACCACTGTGTGTGCACGCATGCTCAGTTATGTCCAACTCTTTTGCAACCCCATGGACTGTACAAGGCTCCTCTGTTCATGGGATTTTAAAGGCAAGAATACTGTAATGGAGAATACATTTAAATCAGTTGTAATGAGGTGGATGAAACTGGAGCCTATTATACAGAGTGAAGTAAGCCAGAAAGAAAAACACCAATATAGTATACTAATGCATATATATGGAATTTAGAACGATGGTAATGATAACCCTGTGTGCGAGACAGCAAAAGAGACACAGATGTATAGAACAGTCTTTTGGACTCTGTGGGAGAGGGAGGCAGGGGATGATTTGGGAGAATGGCATTGAAACATGTATAATATCATATATTAAATGAAAAAAAAAATACTGTAATGGGTTGCCATTTCCTCCTCCAAGGGATCTTCTGACCAGGAATCAAACCCACGTCTCCTGCATCTCCCACACTGCAGGCAGATTCTTTATCACTGAGCTACTTGTGGAATATCAATTTTAGAAACTCAAAGATTGGGAGATTTTAAAGAAGCCCAATAGTAAGTTTTGTGAGAATATAAGTGAGAGTGAGCAGGAAGTAGAGAAATTTGGGTTTAGAAATAAGGAATTTTCCAAACTGAAATTGGAGAGATGAAAATCAGCATAATCCCAAAGTGAGAGGAGACATTGATGGCAGCATTTTTAGTTTTCAGATTAATCCAATCAAGTCCAATCTTTGCCTAGAAAACATTTTTTTTTTTTTCCATCAAGAAATTCGGGTGAAAAAAAAAAAGAGAGAGAGAGAGAGAACAGTGGTACCAACAACAGTAGCAGACAGTATTCTGTGCATGCAGTGATTCAGTGAATCATCACCATCACTGTGAATGTCATTCTTTATCTTTGTAAATGACTTCACTTAATTCTAATAACATTTCTGTTATGTTGGTAGGCATTATTATTACTTACAGATAAGAAAAAAAAAAAAAAAAAGTAAGGTTATTGGACCTGGAATTGATCAGTATTAAAGGCAGAACTTGAATCCCAGGCTTTTGGATAAAAGTACTGTGTTCTTTACATTTTTTATATTTACACTATAGTTATCTCTTTAAGCTATAGTGCTGTTTCCCTAGTCTCCAACTTGAAAACTTCAGTCAGCAAAAATCAACCCTCTATTTCAAAGCAGAGAGACTTAATATTCTCAGAGTATTTAGAAGTAAATTGATAATATACATAAAATATTTGATTTTTTACCAGGCCCATTAAATCCTTAAGAGTTAGGGTATGTCCCTCTGTGATCAGAGAAATTATGTGACCTGAGCACTGAGGAAATGAGTTTATTAATTCCTGCAGAAAAGATATTAGATCCTTTTGGGGTAACCTTATTTATTGCATTTTAGCCCCGGGTGAGTTATTGTGCTTGCCTGCAGAAGTGTGATGGGAAAGGAAAGACTCAGAAAAAGAAGCAGCTGAGCAGTAGAATCACATACAGACAAATTACTGTGGAAAACTGTTTCTTTTGTATAAACCAATAGAGAGAAATCAAATTTCAGCTATATATTCCTTGTTAAAACAGACAAAGTACACTAGATTTTAAGCTAGTGCCAATGCAGAGATCTTTACAAAGCTACATTTCCAAATATGGGCAATAGTATGTCAGTCACAAAAAGGCCTAAGAGGCTTAGGGACTTCAGCTTCCTCTTCAGTGACAGTAATAACTTAAGAACCCATCTTTATCTATGCACATCCCAAAGAAGCTCAATTTATCACAGATGATTTTCCTCCTAAAACCTGTTTTCTTGCTGTTCACAGGGAATTTTTCTTTTGATTTTACCTCTGAGTTCATCTGCAGACTCAGTTGCTGTAATGATGTTAAATATTTGGAGAGACTATTCACTTTCTAGAAGCAGACATGGTGTGCATGTTTTTAGTGTATTGTGTGACAGGTAATGATGAGAGCAGGATGCAGAGTTTAGGTATCTCTAGGAGCAAAAGCATAAAGAGTTTAACCTGCTGGAGGGCACTGGTTCAGGGTCCCTAGTAATATGGAGCAAATGGTAATCATGAAACCGATATACATGTAAAAGGCACTTGAGAGTGTTTGAAGGAGATTATTAGTAATAATGGCTTACCATTTATCTACAAGAAGGGTGAGGAGGTGTCCAGGTTACATGAAATAATAACCTTTTATTATTATCTAAATAAAGAGGGGAGAACTCCTGTATACACACTTCCCTAGTCTTTAACCATTCTTTCTTTGACTTCTCCCCACCATCAACAGCTTTGAGGGCAAAATGCTGTAGTGTGCAATTATGCTTTTTATTGTTATGCCTCCTAAGAAGACACTCACACTCGATTTCATGGTGATATTTCAGCAATTCTGTATAGCCTCTTTCTAGACCCCTATAATTAAGCATTTCAACCTCATTAATAATTGATGTTCCCATTTAAGTTGCTGGTTAGAAAATACCTCTAAGATTTTACTTTATTAGATTTTTGAGTAAATGTTCTCCAAATATCCTCTGCATTTTGTTAAAAATAAATGTTACATATCTTTTGATAAAACCTCCAGAGTTAAGTGCCTAATAAAATATTACATGACTAAAATGACAATATTTCAGCTTTATGCTGAAGTATGAAGATTTGCCTGCAAAGGTATGAATCACTGGTTTTTCATTTCTTTAATCCTGTATTAATTGGTACTTGAGGCAATAAACCATAACATATAACTCTGGCTTCAGATAAGCTTTAATGAGAGCCTGACCTTTGCTTGGATACTTCTATGACAGTGAAAGGGTTCAAGATAACCCTTTGAAGCTCAAATTTATGAGATAAATGTTCTTAGCATTTCCTTATCTTAGCTTGAGCTGGTTATTGGGGATATTCTGGGGGATTTATAATTGAGATTTGAAAGAAAGTTATATTCTATTATGTCCAGTCCAGTGGAAGTTTAAATAGCAGTAGTGTAACTTCTTTAGTTCATTATTTTGCACCAGGAAAGGAAGTGAGGTTCAGAGATCAGCAAAAGGTACACAACTGTCCTAAAATATAGTATGAAAATAAAGGACCACAGATATTGTCACTATATCTATATAAAATCATATTTAGAGAGGACCAGATCTCATCCATATTTTGATGTGCTATAGTGTAGTGAAGTCAGTATCTGAATTGTACTTTGTGATCATATCATTCAATTTAAGAATTATAGGGATATTTTATAATTTAAGTGTTTTAAGGAAGGTGCAACTAAAAAAGTGAAGTATAGAAAATTTAGAATGTTTTGACATGTAGTTTCAGAGAAATACTTTCAATTTGAGAGGGTTCAGGTAGTCTTTTTTTCTTTAATGTCCTAAACTGAAATAGAATTGTGGCATCATATTAAGAAAAGTTGTATTTGAGTTGACAGAGAAGATGTAGAGGTTTTTGGACAAGCATGGACCCACATGGCCAAAAGAGATCTCATAGATTCAAACACTAGGACAGAATCTCTTGAGAATCCTTATATTGTTTATATACTTCACAGTACTGTGAAGTTTTAACCATTAATAACCCCCTAATCTGTCCCTTCCCTTGAGAAATCTGGCATGACTCCTCTAGTTGCTCTTTCTCAGCCAGTATTTTTGCTGAATGAATAAATTAATCTCCCATGAGATTACTTGTCATTCCTTCCCACATTTCAGGCTAACACAACTATATACTAATTGACACTGACATATACTATTTCATGACGGAAGACCAGGCTCATTTACTTGTTTTTTGTGTCTTCCTTGAGTCAAAACCTAAATGAGAATAAGAGGTATAATAAATAGGTAAATAAGCCCATTGCAGAGGAAGAGAAGGAATGACAAAAGACTAAAAGATGTCTGCAATTTTCTGGAAGAGAGCAAGTGTATGTACTGAAAATGAGCTAAATGGGGAGTTAGTGGCACCTACTAAGGAAGCCACTAGTAGAGAACAATTTACCAGTAGAACTTCACAGGGTACTCGGATTAGAACCATTGATTAAATGAAGGCTCACAGTAAGAAGTAGGTCAACATATGACAATTTCAGAAGTTAGGAATGCCATATGTCCACTTCTGCCCAGCTGGCACATGCGTACATACTCTCTCTCTCACACACACACACACACACACACACACACACACTATCTCTCATATGCAAACACAAAGATGTAGCCTGACAGAGAATGCCACGCTTGTTCACCTTGAAGTGAAGTTTATTAATCACGTTTCACCCAATACACAGATCCTAGTGAGAATCTCACCCGATGGCAGAGATTCAGCTGTGAAAAGACTTACACACCCAACAGTGTAGGAAATCCAAAATAGATGCTCAGGTCTTTGGTAATAAGTATGAACAAATAATCAAGGACCTGAAAGCATGTTAGGAAAACCAGCAGCATTTAAGACAATATCCAGACAGCCAGATAAAACCGACACTGAATGAGATAGATAATTTAAGGAACAGAAAACAATAATGCAATTAATGTATATTTTGCTAAATATAGACTCAGTGATAAAGAATCTGCCTGCAATGCAGGAGATGCGAGTTTGATCCCTGGGTCAGGAAGATCCCCTGGAGAAGGGAAAGGCTACCCACTCCAGTATTCTTGCCAGGAAAATCCCATGGACAGAGGAGCCTGGTGGGTTATAGTCCATGAGGTCACATCAAGTTCAACATGGCTGAAGTGTCTCAGCATGAGCATAAATAAGATATTTGATAAGTTTTAAAAATGAACAAGTTACTATAAAAATTAAAGGGCAAGAAAGAAAATTAAATATGAAACAAGGTGATGTAAAAATTAAGCAAAGAACAGAATATGATTGTCAATACTAGAGAAGCAGTATTCTTGGTGGTTTTCAGGGTAATATCCACATTAAAACTGCTAATGTTTGAATATGCAATATTAATTACTGGTTGTGTGGCATTGAACCAGGAATTAGAAATCTCAGTTTTCCTATATGTAAGAATGCATATACTATTTAATTTGTTGTTGTTTTTAAAAGTCACAATAAAGAAAGTGAAAAGCAAACTCAAACTCAGATGAGAAATAGGACATGTATATAATTAGGATAGAATTAGTACCAAGTATGTACCAGACTTTCTTACAAATCAATATATAAAATAATGATACTAGAAATCACATTAAAAATTCAAATAGCATTTCAAAGATGATGAAATATGGAATGATATTCAACTTCTCATTAAAGGAATGAAAATAAAAATAACGATGAGATAGATATTTTATGTCATCTATACTGGTTAAAAAAAAAAAAATCTAAAGTATCAGGTGTTTCCAGGATGTGGAATAGTATGAACTGTTTCATGGTAGTGGTGAATTTTCATTTGATGCAATCATATTTTGAAAATAACTGTTGTCATCTTCCAAGATTGAAGAAGTGCATGTTTTAAAACTGAGCATTTTTGCTACCAAGTGTATAACCTAATGCTATATTTTTAAACTTCTGGTCTCAATTTCAATGATCTTACATGCATTTTAAAAATAAATAGAACAAAACCAGACTATAACATAATATATAGTTATTATACACATAATACAATATAATATGGAAATATAATAGAAAATATTAAAATGCCTTTTAAGCAGTAAGGGTAAAGATTATTTGTATAAACTTGTTTCAGTTTCTTTTGTATGCCTGTCTATACGTTGTCTTTGTTAAAATGTAAACTGTACTTTTTTGTGTACTGTGGTCTAAAGGTTTGAAAACTTCACTCCCTAGGGAAATGGTTCCACGTGTGAATGAAAAGCACAGGCAGAAATGTTCATGGTGGCTTTACTATTAAGAGCGAAACAAACAACCTGGAAACCACTAAAATGTTCATTGAAAGGAAAAATAGCCAAATAAATTGTTGTATTCTAACACAGTGAAATACTATTTGTCAGTGAAAGAATGAACAGAAACTTCACACATCAACAAGGATGAATCTTAGAAACCTAACAGTGAGTCGAAAACACTGTACCCATAGTATCATATCATTAACATTACAAAGCTTACCAAACACCAAACCACTGTTGCATTATAAGCCTTGTATACTATTGCATTGCCACATATGTGATTTTCTTATAAAATAAAGAAGTGTTTTGGTGGCTTAATATTCTTCTTTAGGACTTTTAGATTTATCACAAACTATAATAGTTTTTCATGACATAGAGTGTTATGAGCCAATCTTCTGGATCTTGAAGAAGAAATATCAAGAAATCTATTTCTTAAAAAGGTAGTGGTGTCAGGAGAAGATTTGCTTATTGATGAAGACACAAGTTCACCTTAGTTATGATAGCAATGACTTTTATCTAACAATGGAAGTAGAAGGAATTTAAGAACTTTCTTTAGTCAGAAACAAAATACCTTTTAAGAAATGGTGAGGAAAGTAAAAGTATAGAGCATTTTAAAAGCTTAGCAGTGAGAAAAAGAAAAGAATTCCTGAGAATAGAAAAAAAAAAAAAAAATACAGTAGCCAAAGAGTAACAGTTGATTTAATTTAGATTGGGTTAGTTAACAGCTCTGGCTTTTGGTATTTCTTTAAAAATTGTTCTAAGTTTTATTTTGACTTAATTTTGTAAAGCATAGAATTGCTAATAATTTTTATAGCTATTCACATGTTTATAGGAAAGTAATAAATAGCGGAGGCTTCCCGGTAGCCCAACAGTAAAGAATCTGCCTGCAAGCCAGGAGTTCCAAGAGACACTGGATTCAATCCCTGGGTCAGGAAGATCCCCTGGAGGAGGTCATAGCAACCCACTCTAGTATTCCTGCCTAGAGAACTCTATTGACAGAGGAGACTAGAGAGTTATGGTCTACAGGGTGGCAAAGAGTCAGACTCGACTGCAGCAATTTGGTATGCATGCACATAATAAATCACTGAATGAAGCACTTATCCCAAACTAGGGACAGTTCAAAAAGTATTTCCATTCACTTATTCACCTCTTTGAAATTTCAGGTGCATTTTGTCTCCTTCATTGGCCTGGCCTTGAATTTTCCCATACTAACAATTCAGCAGTTTTTATGGTAGGTATTAACTAACAAAATCCAGCTAGAAGAATAATTTTTAAAACCAGTGGTTTCCAAGATTTTTGATGTGTCATAAACCCATTGAAAAAAATTTAATATTCTTTTTATTTCCTGCTGCTGCTGCTAAGCTGTTAAGTCACTTCAGTCGTGTCCGACTCTGTGCGACCCCTCAGACGGCAGCCCACCAGGCTCCTCTGTCCCTGGGATTCTCCAAGCAAGAATACTGGAGCGGGTTGCCATTTCCTTCTCCAATGCATGAAAGTGAAAAGTGAAAGTGAAGTTGCTCAGTCATGTCTGACTTTTAGCGAGCCCATGGACTGCAGCCTACCAGGCTCCTCCATCCATGGGATTTTCCAGGCAAGAGTACTGGAGTGGGTTGCCGTTGCCTTCAGAGATTGCGTTGTTCCATCCCGGGAAGCGTGGCCTCCACTTTATGCTCTAACCTAAATTATGTGTTAATCCCACAGAGCTAGTTTGTGTATCTTTGCCAGCAGTTGTGTTTTTATTCCAATTAGCAAGGTTTCTCAAGAGGTTAATCGATAATCAAGGAGAATCCTACATGCCACAATACTTTCAAAAATAAGATACCAGGGAAAAGACTCCAATCCCAGTCATCTCTAATGTGCTATAAAACCCAATTAGTTCACTCTGAAATCTACCTGTTCCTTTACAGAGTTTGACATCCTTGCGGGCATGCCTGCTGAATTGCTTCAATTGTGTCTAACTACTTGCAACCCTATGAACTGTAGTATCCCGCCAGGCTCCTCTGTCTATGGGATTCTCCAGGCAAGAATACTGGAGTGAGTTGCTATTTCAGATCTTCCCAACCCAGGGATCAAACCCATGCTTTTTACGTCTCCTGGCAGGTGGATTCTTTATCACCAGCGTCATCTGGGAAGCTATCCTTGCCTACTCTCAAAGATCTGTCTTATGTTTGCTAGATAATCACGGGAAAAATGAGAATGAGGATCCCAGGCTGCAGAAGTAGCAAATGACAACATCTTTTGTTCTGTTTTGAATCATTGCATCTCTATAGTTGCCATATTAAAAGCAGAACTAAAGGCAGTAATAACAGAACTAGAATTAAAAATACGGAGAAGGGAGGAAGTAAATGTATTTGTGATACCTTTATGAGACAGGTAGTCTAGGAGTCAACAACTATACACTTATTACTGTTTTTATGAAAATGTTCTATTTGTGTCTAGGTGAAGAATTACTCTGAAGTTGGATACTTAACAGCAAAACCAAATAAAACCCACAGCAGTCCAGGTAATAGATTATAATTTTAATATTTAAACAATGTAGTAGTGGGCAATCGTTACTGAAGTCTATCTATTAACACCAGAGTTTTCTTTGACTAAATACAACAATTCAAAAATAAGGCTAGAAATATGGGTGGGTATAAAGACAAAAAGATATGTGGCAAGCAATATACAGAAATTCTAATAGGAATTGAGAATTTTTTAAAAAATGAAATAAATATGGACTTGTTATTAATAGTTCTTGTGAAAGTAGTGAGTAAAGTTATTCTTATTTAATAAGGCAAAGAACAGAAGAGTAAGGGGTTTGGTTCTGATAATCCTCTTGGATTTTTTTGCCAAATGAGATTTGTCCTATGGTCATGCCTGTGGCACCTGCCCCCTCTTCTAAGCAATAAGGGTTTTCTCACTCTCACTCTCCATCAAGCAAATTAACCACAACACACATCCTGATGTGGAACAAGCCATCCCTGTCCAATTCTGGTCTCTAGACTTAACTGGGTATATGGGCACGATCCTAAACTTCTTTCCATGCCTTGCTGAACAAAGAGGCATCAGGTTGGAATTGTAATTTTTTGTAATAGTTGTTTTTATTGAGATATAACTGATGTATAATATTATATGTTTCAGGTATTCAACATAGTGATTCACACTTTCTAAAGTTATATTCCATTTATAGTTATTTATAGTTATATTCCATTTATAGTTACAGTATTCCCTATGTTGTACATTATATCCTTGTAGCTTATTTATTTTATAATAGCAGTTTGTAGCTGTTACTCCCTTCCCCCTATAATGCCCACCCCTACTGGTAACCAATAGTTTGTTTTCTGTATCTGTGAGATTTTTTCTTTTTTGTTATATTTCATTGGTTTATTTTTTAGAGTCCACATATATATGATGTCATACCATATTTGTCTTTTTCTATCTGACTTATTTCACCTACATAACACCCTCCAAGTCCATTCATGTTTTTGCAAATGGCAACTTTTTTTATGGCTGAGTAGTACTCTATTGTGTATCTATATACACACACATGCATTCTATATCTTTCTTTATTTATCTGTTAATGGACACTTAGATTTCATATCTTGGCAATTCTAAATAATGCAGTGAAACATCAGGATTTATGTATCTTCTCAAACTAATATTTTCACTTTTTTCCAGATATATAACCCAGAATGGAATTGCTTAGTCATACAGTAGTCCTACTTTTAGTTTTTTGAGCAACCTTCAGACTATTTTCCACAGTGGTTGCACTAATTTACATTTTCACCAACAGTTCATGGGCATTCCATTTTCTCCACATCCTCACCATTTGTTGTTTGAGGTCTTTTTCATGATAGCCATTCCACCATGTGTGAAGTGGTATATCTCATTGTGGTTTTAACTTTCATTTCTTTGATGATTAACAGTGTTAAGCATCTTTTCATGTGACAGTGGCCATCTGTATGTCTTCTTTGGAAGAATGTCTATTTAGGTCTTCTGCTCATTTTTAATTTTTTTTTTTTGATGTTGACTTGTATGAACTGTTTATATGCTTTTTATATTAACCCCTATCAGTCATATCATTTGCAAATAATTTCTTCCATTCAGGAGTTTACCTTTTTGTTTTATTGATTATTTCCTTTGTAGTACAAAAGCTTTTAAGTTTAATTAAGTCCCACTTGTTTATCTTTGCTTTATTTCCTCTGCTTAAGATGAAAATAATACTGTTACAATTTATGTCAGAGAGTGTTCTTCTAGGATAACTCTGTTGTCTTCTAGGAGTTTATGGTTTCTGGCCTTACATTTAATTCTTTAATTGATTTTGAGTTTATTTCTGTATACAATGTTACAGAATGTTCTATATTCATTGTTTACAGGTAGCTATTCAGTTTTCTCAGCACCACTTATTGAGGAGACTGTCTTTTCGCTATTGTATACTTTTGGGTCCTTTGTTGCAGGTTAATTGACTATAGTATTTATTTCTGTGCTCTCTAGTCTGCTCCATTGATCTGCATGTCTGTTTTCATGCCAGTGCCATACTGCTTTGATGACTGTAGCTTCATAGCATAGTCTGAAATTAGGCAGCATGATTCCTCCAGTTCTGTTATTCTTTCTCAAGATTGTTTTGGCTCTTTGGTATACTTTGTGTTTCAATGCAGATTTTAAAATTATTTGTTTTAGTTCTGTGAAAAAAGCCCTTGGCATTTTGATAGAGATTGCATTGCATCTGTAGATTGCCTTGGGTAACAAGGCAATTTAAACAATATAATTCTTCCAACCCATAAACACAATATATCTTGTTATCAGCTTATGTTTGTCTTCAATTTCTATCAGTGTCTTATAGTTTTCAGAATACAGGTCTTTTACCTTCCTAGGTGAGCTTATTCTCAGATGTTTTGTTCTTTTTTATATGATTGTAAATGGAACTGTTTCCTTAATTTCTCCTTCTGATAGTTTGGCATTCATGTATAGAATACAACAAATTTCTGTATATTAATTTTGTACCCTGCAACTTTACCAAATTCATTGATGAGTTCTTGTAGCTCTTTGGAATTGTATTTTTTGTTTCCCTGACAAGTTTTTCTAAGGGGTGAGGCTGGTATAAAAATCTACTTACCTTGTAACTGTATAAATTATGTATTATTTATTCATCTTTGGATGGAGAAATGTTACTGTCAATTTCAGCTCAAATAAACTTTCATTTTTTTTCTTTTATACATATATCACACTTTCTACCTTAGGAATTGCTATGACATAGCCAAAAAACCATGGTGCTAATTTGCAAGTCACATATATTTGTGTATATTAGAATATTTAGGAAACCATTACCTGCCAAACAAATGTTAGCTTTTTTTTTTTTTTTTTTTTTACTTTAAACATTTGTTTTACCCTGTCCTAAAGAGGATTTCGGAGAAGGCAATGGCAACCTACTCCAGTACTCTTGCCTGGAAAATCCCATGGACAGACGAGCCTGGTAGGCTGCAGTCCATGGGGTTGCTAAGAGTCAGGCACGACTGAGTGACTTCACTTTCACTTTTTACTTTAATGCATTGGAGAAAGAAATGGCAACCCACTTCAGTGTTCTTGCCTGTTGAATCCCAGGGAGGGGGGACCCTGGTGGGCTGCCATCTATGGGCTCGCACAGAGTCAGACACGACTGAAGCGACGCAGCAGCAGCAGCAGCAGCAGCAGCAGCAGAGAGGATTTAGGGTGATATAGATGACAGACAGGTAGATAGATAGGTAGAAATGAACAGACATGGTCTAACATGGCAGCCACTAGCCACATGTGGTATTTGAATATTTGAAATGTGAGTGGTCTAAATTGAGAAGTGCTCTAAATGAAAAATAGCTGTCAGATTTCAAAGACTTATTATGAAAAATGAATATAAATATTTCATTAACAGTTTTCATATTGATTACAGATTAAAACGTTAATATTTTGAATATACTAAGTTAAATAAAAAATATTCATAAAATTAATTTCACCTCTTTCCTTTTATTTTATTTAAGTGATTACTAGGAAATGGAAAATTACATATATGGTTCATACTTTTATACTAATAATGGTAATATATTAAATGCAGTGAGATGAACCAAATTTAACACTCCTGTATAACATCATTAAACATTTCTCTGGCAATAATAGTTCAGAGGACCTTATTCTTAGGTACTAAATGTCCAGTGTAATGTGGAATAAGACTAAAATGAAGATTGAGTAGCAATGCCGCTAATTGTTGAAGATTGTTCTGGTACCCAGCCAGAGGGAATAAGAATCCATTTGACTGGGGTCTACAGCAAGATTAGGTGGTGGGGCTGAATACAACTAATGAATGTTTCTCTAATCCATTTATTTTGGCAATAGTGAATCATTTTTAATGGTGAAATAGATTGGCATCCCTGTATCATTTGATTTTGTTAATAGTAGTAAAAAAATGTTGCCATCCCACAGCTATTGCAACAAACTGTAGAAATGGGAATTAATGAGACTCTGGGTCCTGCACTAGTCAGAGGCCAATGGAACTATATAATTACTTGAGTTAAAGAGAAATAAATGGCCATGGGCTGTAGCTTGGTTTCACTTTGATTTAAAAGGGAAGACTTTGTACATATTCAATTTGATGTAGGTAACTTTTGGTAGGGGTGCAGCTGGAAAAGCCAATGCTTTCTGTGAAAAGGTACTTACTTGACATAAACAGAAATGCAAGTTCAGGCATTTCATGTTAGGGGGGATGTTAGGACATCTAGTTACATGTCATTCCCCTGCTCCTAAAGCAGCTCCCCTCCCCAGCAGCTAAAATAGGCACTCTCTTTAGTTTTTGCTTATTATCATGGACAGAGAAGCATCAGATGAAAATCATGGATTATAAGTCATATTGAAAAAATTAGAAAGAGGCAACAGAGGTTTCTTTTTACTTAATTAAGCATGATTAGCATTTTTCCATCTTTACCTTCTCAGTATAGCAGTATAATAAAGTTCATTGAAGTGTTTCAGGTAATTTGTGATCTAAACTAAAGAGAGTTGATGGATGACTCTCATAGATTTCCTAGCCTTTTAAAATTGAGATTTGAGTTATCAAAACCTTCTTATGTATATATAGACTGAGCAGGCTATTTTGTTACATAAATTATAAAATTATGAGGCTACATTGCCTCAGCTCTCCCTTATTACTGTTAAATTTTTAAAGGCTGTGGAAAACCCCGTGAATGTTGTCAAAGTGTCCTAGTTCATGGGATTTTTGTAATATTGTAAAGGTTAAAATAGATAATAAATGTAAATCCTTAGTTCAGTGTCTGCCACATACTTTAATGTTTATGTGTGCATATATGTATATATGTTACTCATGAAAATAAACATACATGTGTATAAAATAGTATATAAAGTGATTTTACTCTGATATCAAGATATGTTTTCACATTTAATCTTTATATATTATTTTACTTGTTTACAATTAGCATTCTTTTAAATCTTAAAAATAGTTCACTCAGTCGTGTTTGACTCTTTGTAAACCAGTGGACTATAGCCCTCTAGTCTCCTCTGTCCATGAGATTCTCCAGGTAAGAATATTGGAGTGGGTCGCCATTTCCTCCTCCAGGGGATCTTCCCGACTTGGGGATCAAACTGGTGTCTCTTCCATTACAGGTGGATTCTTTATTGCTGAGCCATCGGGGAAGTCCCAAAATGACTAAGGTTATAAACAAAAATGAAGATGATTAGCTGAGAGGTCACTGAGGGTCGGATAAGACTGAGCGACTTCACTTTCACTTTTCACTTTCATGCATTGGAGAAGGAAATGGCAACCCACTCCAGTACTCTTGCCTGGAGAATCCCAGGGACGGTGGAGCCTGGTAGGCTGCCTCCTATGGGGTCGCACAGAGTTGGACAGGACTGAAGTGACTTAGCAGCGGCGGCAGCAGCAGCAGCAGCAGCTGAGAGTAGTAAATATTTCTGACAGTTATAAATATTTTCATAAAATTTACTGATTATTATTAATTATTGCCTACCAAGCACTGTATTTGAAAATGTATATTGTATTAAAAAATGAGATTCAGATCAATACAATAGAAATTTTATTCAATTTATTTCAACTTCTTCAGTCATATTATCTTATTTCATAGTATAATGCATGTTGAGTTTAGTATTATTATGGAGTTGAAATTACTAGGTTTTTCCCTTTTTAATAAAATCGTTATATGAGAATCTAAATTGTTCCCTCTTCTCACCCAAAACATTATGTATTCCCACAGGTGTAACTTTCAGCTGTGACTTTTGACACATAATAACTGTGCAGATATTTGTTCAAAAAGCATAATATGCCCTTGTAAGCTTTTGGAGGTTTCTTCACATTTTCTTATATGGATCTGTTAGGTTACTAGTTTTTTTTTTTTTTTTTCCTACATTGCTACTTAGACTTCATATTTAGGGTTTTTATTCATTTTTAATCTTGTAGCAAATATTTTACAAAACTAACTCAATTTGGGATATATTAACTAAAGCAGTATTTTTCATGGGTAAGATTTTACCTTTGTTCTCCTTGCTTTCCTTCTGTGGGTGATGTATTATTAAAAATAACATGTCATGTTTCTTATAATGAATCCCCTAAAGAAAAATATGGACAGAAGAAAAAGACAGAAACAATATGTGTCAGTCATGAAGAAGGAGTGAAATCTAGCTTACGGAGCAAAAATTAAATGACTAAAAATATCTAATCAACAGTGACATTTTTGAGTACCAGCTGTGCAGCATAGCAGGATTCATCTTAGTCTGCAAGAGAGCTTATACAGCTCATCAGAGCTAGTGAGTAAAGTACAGGACCAGGATTCAGGAAATCTGTTGACAGTCCCAATTTTGGCACTTGATGCAGAAACACATCCAAGATTATTCATCTGTTCAAAGGGGATGTTGGTAATTGTTAGTACATCATTTATGAAAAAATATAAACTAAGAAGTTTATAGACATATTAGTTCTGAAAGCTGAAAGCTTTCAATGTGTCATGAGTATTCATTTCAAAAGCCATTTTTGTGACCCTGTATACATTGCCTAACTTCTCCATGACTCAGTACCTCACTCATAATAGTAGTATTATAATAATATTTATCACCTGTGGTTGTATATAGATTCAATGAAGAAATGCTCAAAAGGAACATAGAATTGTCTCAACACATTTTAGCTATTAATATTATTATTTGTAAATTATGATAAATGACCCTGAATCTTTCATTAATAAGTTGAAATTAAAATTATTTTCTCATTGAGACTACTTTCTAATTGATACAAACTAAAGTGATGTTCTTTTACATTTTTAGTTAATTAAAAGACTTCTTGAATGAAATCTAAGAAATATTAGCCACATACTAAATTCAAGTAAATGACAATCCAGAACATACTGTTTGCCATGAAAAAGAGAAGAAATAACTCTGATTTTTTTGGAATTTGCATAAATGAGATAATAACACATCTAATTTTTAAATCCAGTGAAAATACAAGCAACTTTGGTATACTTACTTAAAGAATGTATGGCATAAAGATATTCATGTGGCAGATTTCATGGTATTGGCTTCAATAGATTCAATCATATGATTTAAATAATTTTTCATTCTGCTTTTGCATTTAGATTAAAATTAGAATATTACTTAAAAATTACTCCAATTTTTATTTTAAAATATATATTTATTATATGATTGTGTCATAAGTTGTCACTTCCCTATTAGAATATGTGATAATTTAATGTTACTTCCCAATTGTTGAGTATCTAGATTGACTCTAAATTTTGTATTTTAAATGCTACTTTAAAAAATAAATTCAAGTATATACCTATTTCAGAATATAGAATCATTCAGGAGGGACTTCCAGAACTGGAATTATTGAAGTATAAATTTTAAGATTTTTAATACTACCAAAAATGACTTCCCAGATGGTAGTAATAAAGTGCTCCTTTCTCCATATATCCATCAACATGGGGATTTATGATTTTTATGACATTAGAATAATTTCATAAGCAAAACATATTATATGCTTTGTTTCTTCAAGTTTTATTTATTATATTAAATATCTTTCAGTATGTTTAATAGGTGTGCCTGCAACTATATATTAATAGGTCTACTTTCTCTTTATTAATATTCAGTTCATTTTTTGCCTAATCATCTATTGGGAAGTTCTTTTTCTCTACTCCTTGGTACAATTAATATTTTATAGACTTAACTCAAAATGGATCACAGACCAAACTATAAAACTCCTAGACAAGAATTTGGAGAAAACCTAACTGAGGCAATGACCATGCAATGTAAGGATATGTGGGTTGTTTAAGCATTGATTAAAGGATAGTGTAGCTAAAACAGAAAGTATGGCAGACAATTTAAGAAAAAACAGTAGGGAGTGACAGACAGTAGGTAGACCACACAGAGCCATACAGGCCAAGTTAAGAATTTTTGCATTTATGT
Organism: Bison bison bison; assembly: GCF_000754665.1. NCBI lineage: Eukaryota > Metazoa > Chordata > Mammalia > Artiodactyla > Bovidae > Bison > Bison bison. Next base: position 1,849,675 of record NW_011494788.1, read on the forward strand.
AAAAATAATGTGAGAGTATTAGAAGAGGTTGATCTCACTCTGGTATGTGACATGAAGAATTATTTGGAAGAAGAAAACTGAAAGAGATACGTCAATCAGAAGGGGCTGGAAGAGTTCAGGTGAAAGATAATAGTGACTGTCTAAACTGGTGGAGGAAATGAAGAGGATAGGATAAATTTAAAATTTATATTCAGGAGGTAAAATCAAGGGATCTGATGATGAATTTTCCAATGAGGTTGAATGAGAGTGAGGTAGCCAGAGTGATGTGAGACACTTTGTGAAACTGAAGTTATGGTAAACTCTATAGATATAAGGCCGTGCAGGGCATTTGGTCCAATGAATGTTTTGAATAGGATCAAATGTCCTCTACTTGAGATAAGTAATCATATTCAAGCAGCTGTTGGGAAATAGATGAGTTCAATATTGAGCCCATTGGTTTAACAAGGAGACCTGGGTTCAATCCCTGGGTTGGGACGATCCCCTGGAGAAGCAAATGACAACCCACTCCAGTACTCATGCCTGGAAAATTCCATGGATGGAGAAGTCTGGTGGGCTATGGTTCATGGGGTCGCAGAGTCGGACATGACTGAGTGACTTCACTTTCTTTCTTTCACTTTTCTGATGTGCTTAGGAGATATTGAGCAGATAGTAGAATATAGTGTTGGCACATACAAGAGGTCTCACTGAAGAATGCATAGGGTTTTAGAAAGATAGTCAAGCATGTCTCAAAGGATATTTTCTATGAACTGAATACTGAGTCTGAAAAGGATCTAGTACATGTATTTGAAGAATGCCAATGTTTAAAACCAAAAAAGAAAATATAATAGAGAAGAATGAGGAAGTCATTATATCATTGGAGCTAAGGAAAAAGAATGTATTTCAAAAAACAGGTTTTTTTTTTTTTTTTCACTGAATGTTATAATCATTTTGTCAGCATTTTGTCCATAATTGGATTATTTTGATAAAAATGTCAAGGGGGTGACACCTTCTATTTCAGGTACTGTGAAGACATCACAGGGAAGTTTGACAAAATCTATATGCTTTTTTGTGCATTGTGTCCTTCCTCATGGCTTCCTTTGGACTATTACAGTTATTCAAATTATTTAGCTGGATGCTTAGTTTATCATTCACTTTCTCTTAACTCTAGCATGCAAAATATTAAACAGTTTGGCCATGTTTGATGTTTACTGATTTTTTAAGATTTTTGTTCCAGTACATTAAAACAATGTTTCATTGCATTAAAAAATTTGTTTTGCAAGTTGGTGTTTACCTAAAAGACTTTTCATTTCTGACAGGACCACAAATTTCCCATGCCTCTAATTGTGTTTTTGTTATTTGTTTAGAACTCTCTGGGATTGCTTTTAAAGACATCTAAGTGCTAATTTGGAAAAAGGATGCCCAGATGAAATTAAAATTTAAATTTTTGCAGAGAATGTAGTAATGTAAAAATCACATCTAAAAACATGCATATTGACTTTGTCACATCTCTGTACTTTATTGGTGGATTTTGTTCAAAACTTTGTTATAAACAAAGAGTACAACCTGATAAATTTCTACTTTTAGAATATTTCCCATAGCATGCAAGTATTAGTTAAATTTGAGTGGATCACTAAAGATAAACTTCCCTCCAAAAAAATTAACAGTTACAGCTACTTAAAAAAAATTTGTTTTAGTCTTTCTGTATAAAGCATCATTTAATTCTAACTGGAAAATTACCTTTAGAAACAAAAAGAAGCAAAAAAATATATAAAATAAAAGGAAAAATATTTATATATTGATAGTTTTGACATAAAGATTGAAGTGTCTCATGTCTTCTTTGCTTGATTACAAACAGAACACACAAGAGAGCAAAGATATGTTATGTGTAGAAGCTTTTCAATCCCTAGTGGCCACATGAAATTTAGCAGATTTTTAAAATTCATCTCATTTTGTCTGGAGTGTCTTATCTGGTTCTGCATAACAGGCAGAGAAAACCTTGCTATTGCTCGTTTCAATCCAGCTTTTTTTCTTTTAATAGACTCTCTCCTTGACCAAACTTCAGTCAGGTTCCTATCAGGCCTCTTTTTAGAGGGTTTCCCTGATGGCTCAGATGGTGAAGAATTTACTTGCAATACAGGAGACCCGGGTGACGTGGGTTCAATCCCCGGGTCGGGAAGATCCCCTGGAGAAGGGAACTGCTACTCACTCCAGTATTCGTGCCTGGAGAATCCCATGGATGGAGGAGCCTGGCAGGCTATAGTCCATGGGGTCGCAAAGAGTTGGGCACGACTGAGTGACTAACATTTGACTAGGCCTTGGGTATCATTCTATCTTTGTCAGACATGTATGGCCTAGTTTTAGCAGGAATCTGGCAAAGTCAGTGTGGGGAGGATTCCCCCACCATTGATGACTGATCACATTAATATCTGATCAAATTCCTCAGGCCCCACCTGTGATATAGAAGTCCTTGGCCTCTCTTTGGCAAGAACTCTGTCAGGTCACTTTAGCAAGAATCTCCCTATCTTTGATGTCTCCTCTGAGTAATTTTACATTGACCAACTCTCTCACTCTACTCTTTGGCCTTACATTTCCACTTACATTTCCACTTGTCTTTGCATTCAAAGTTAAGCCTGATCTCTCTGCTCTGTTGCATTAGTCTTGACTAAAGTTGTCATTACTGCTTTAATAAGCGTCAGAGTAATTTTTTCTTTCTACAGTGCCTGATCATTACAACAGTAAAAATAATCTAAAAATAAACATCCTAAATTAGGTCCTTGCAGTTAAAAATAAGCAAACTACTCTTTCAGTTCATCCCACCCTCTCCTTCCCCTCCTGTGTCCACAAGTCCATTCTCTATGTCTATGTCTGCATTGCTGCCCTGAAAACAGGTTCATCCATACCATTTTTCTAAATTCCATATATATGTGTTAAAGCACAATATTTGTTTTTCTTTTTGAAATATGTACATTACCATGTGTAAAATAGAGAGCTAGTGGGAAATTGCCATATAACACAGAGAGCTCAGCCTGGTGCTCTGTGATGCCCTAGAGCCGGTGAGTTGGGGGAATGGGAGGGAGGCTCAATAGGGAGGGGGTCAATGTATACTTATGGCTCATTCATGTTGTTGTATGGCAGAAACAAATACAATATTGTAAACCAATTATCCTCTAATTAAAAATTTTTTAAAAGTAAGTAAACTAAATAATTTTCCAAAGCATTCAGGCACCTTAGAGCCACTTCCTGTTCAGCAGTACACAGTCCTTTATACTGTGAACTACCATACTCTGTTCCTTTGCAGTCTATTGTGCTCTGGATGGGTATGAAGATATGGGTAAGAACTTACGCAAAGTTCTAAGCATATGAATGTTTCACGAATAGCAGGCAACTCTTCTGATTACAAGAAAGAAGCTTAATTTGAATAGAAATCACTGAGTTGTAAATGTGGGAGACTCAAACACTCCTTTTTTCCCCCTCATTTACTGCAGAGGGAACATTTGTCAAGACTCTGCTGCCATGCGGTCATAGGTTTAGCCCATTACCCAGAACTCATTTTATCCTACGATCTTGCTTTTTCATGAAGAATTGGAGATTTTGTAGCCCACACTACATAAAATCTTCATTACTCTGTTTCTGTTTGACTTGATCTCACATGTGGATGCTTGTATCCTGAGCTTCAATCTTGCATAACCACTTGTCATTCTCCAAATCTATGGAGTCTGTATTTCATGTCTTCATTCTTTCCTATATGTTCTTTTCACTTCTTAGAATCTTCCTACATGCATCTTATTCATTTCTCTATGTTTTGTTTCCTTAATTAGTTGATTCTACAGTTATTCACTGAACTTAATGTTACCCCTTCTATAATTTTTTCTTATCTCCTCAGAAAATCTGAGTTGTTTCTAAAAAAGACACTCTTCCAGAACTTTGTATGATGCATTTGTGGATCATCAAACCTAAGTCAGTTCATGACCATGTTTGTGTCTGCCATTTCTACAAAGGCAGGACCTCTGTTCTATTTACTCGTGTATTTGTAGAACCTTTGTATGCCTGCCATTAGTAGGTTTTTAATAATATTTGATGAATTGATCAGAATATAAACTATGGCTTAGTTATGTATTGTACACTGAGTCTATTCAGGAGCAGCTTGCTCTCACCTGTATCCATTTTGAGGGCAGATTTAGATCTTAGTTGTATCTCCTAGAATTTCCATCCTCTCGCAAACAGGACTGAGAAGTAACGACTTGCCACATAATTCATTGTATTAAATCTCCATTGAAGGCACTTAGTTCTCTCTCATTATTGTCTCTCTACGCTTTACTCCCTTTCATCCTTTATATTATCTCCCAAAGACTCTCTAATCTCTTCTGTTGCTTTATGTAACCCAGCTCTGCCTGAAATTATATATTAATATGTCACATGATGCAAAAACCTCAGAGGATGAACCATTTTAAAATCTGTTATTCAAATAGGTTGTCATAAGTAGGTAAAAATTATTGCTGACCTCAAGTTAAATATTAACGAAATAAGCCTTCTGAGGAAAAGGCTAGTGAGATTGCCACAAAGAAAATTTATTTTTCATTTTATATGAGTTATTATATTTGCAAAGAATAGAAGCCCGCTGTTTAAATGATTCCTTAAATGAATTAATTTGTACAATTAATTTTTCCTAAGGCAAATAGTTATCAGTCATTTATCTTTATCAAAATTTGAATTTTTATATGGTAGATTTGTTTAACAAAATAGTTTTTGTTTGAGATGGCTTCAATGAAGCCTAAGAAATAACTTCCTAGAGGTATGTTATTGAGACATTTACCTTTCACTAATTCATTGGTTCAGTAACTAACAGTAAGTGCTCACCATATTTCAAGTTTCCCCCAAATATGTTTGCTTAACAAATGAATGAATGCATGCAAGAAACAGTGGATGAAAGTGAGTGTAGAGATAGACTCAATTTTCCTTATGTCTCGTTGATTTGATTTCCCTTCTTTCATAAAGTTTATAGGACTCTGTCTTTGAAATAGAGCATTTTTGTATTTTTGAGGACATTATTAAAGCAAATTAGGAATTTTTTAGCATCACAACTTAGGACATTTTAAAGATATTATGGACAAGGAAATGGCAACCCACTCCAGTGTTCTTGCCTGGAGAATCCCAGGGACCGGGGAGCCTGGTGGGCTGCCATCTCTGGGGTCGCACAGAGTCGGACACGACTGAAGCGACTTAGCAGCAGCAGCAGCAAAGATATTATTAAGTGTAGGTAGAGTAACTTTAAATGATACCTAATTGGCATGTGGTTGCAGACCTTTCCTCATCTTCCTGTTTCTTTGATGTAGTCTTTTTTTTTTTAATGGAAAATATTTATTCTGAAATTGCTTTGTGAATAGATGGTGTCACAGTTTTTTTTTTTGTTGTTGTTGTTGTTTTCTGTCAAATCTCAACATGAATCAGCCATAGGTGTACATATATCCCCTCCTGGTAGAACCTCCCTCCCATCTTCCTCCCCATCCGACCCCTCTAGGTTGATACAGTGCCCCTCTTCAAGTTTCCTGAGCCATATAGCAAATTCCCATTGGCTATTTACAAAGGAGGGGGTGCTCTAGAGCTCTCCTTGATTCTTCATTAAGTCACTCAGTAAATCCTTGACCTCTTTGTTTCTGTACTTTGCCTCCAGTAAAACTCAGATATTTGGCTAAATCCACAGTGCAGAAAATCAGAAAGTATGAGCTCGAGGTTACAAAATAACAGTAAAAGTAAGGAAAGAATTTGCAACCAGTCAATTTGCATATGGAAATTTTAATCTCAGCTCAACGAATGGCTATGTTCTAATCACTCAGTCAGCAGCTGCTTAAAATCAGTGATGAAAGCAGCATGCTTTTTTCTTCTTTCAGTATGACATCCCCTCAAAATATTTAAATGTATTTTTTACAGAGATCTTCATTTCTATGCTTGTTTCTTTGCTTACTTTTAAAAACTTGTCATAATTTTTTAATGTTATATGTTATGACACAGTGGATGACTTTACAACTGAATACCATGTGGAGTATTTTAAACATTTGTTTATCACCACAAAAGATGAGAGCTACTGTATTCTTTTTTTCTTTTCATTTCTTTACTTTTGTGAATACTCTTGTTATATATTGATTTATATATAATTTATGTGAAAATAATATAAATTCATACTAGTTGGCTGAATCAAATGCTAATCATAGAAAAACTGAAATCTATAATGATGGAAAAAACACATTTTAAAAATGCAAATTATATTTAACATTTATGTATCAGTGAGGAAGAAATCTTTCTTCTAACCTTCTAGGTTCTTCTGGCTGGTCTAAGAATTAAATTAACTTGAGACAGAGTAACAGGAGAAAATCAAATTTAATTTCAGTTCTTCAAGAAACCTACATGCATGGGATGGTGAGAGACCCTATATACATGGTAGGCTCAGAGATAGAAAGGCAAAGTGAGATATATATGCCATCCTGATCTAAGAAATGGAATGGGGCCTTAAAAGGGGGGGGGGGTTGCTGAAGACAGGAGGGTCATTCACCAGACAATAGCAAGAGAGGTTCATGGGACTCTTTGTGACCCCATGGACTGTAGCCTGCCAGGCTTCTCTGTTCATGAGATTTTCCTTGAAAGAATACTGGAGTGGGTGGCCATGCCTTCTTCCAAGGAATCTTCCTGACCCAGGGATCAAGCCTATATCTCCTGCATCAGCAGGTAGATTCTTTACTACTGAGCCACTGGGGAAACCCAGTAAGAAGAGATGTTTAGTAATTGTTTGCCCTCCCATATAGATGGGGTCTCTGAGGTAAAATTTATCCTCAGTAGTAACACTTTTCTGGGAAAAATTTCCAATTTAAATTCTTCTGGATATTTAAAGGAGAGGCAAATTCTCTTGAGTTTGCAGTCTCATTTGCCTTTAGCTCAAAATAATTTGATGCCAAAGGGGCACATTTGGGGGAGGCTCATTCTGAATCCTACATGTGCTTGAGAGAAACAAACACTCCCTGCTAATTTTATAAAACAATAGTTTTCAGCCTTTTTAAAAATCACCTCTCCAGATTTAATATTTCAGTGCTTTAGCAGGAAGGAATAGATTTAAATGGGACATACTTTTTAAGTACGAGTGTAAATAAACAATATTTCAAGCTGGAGAAGTAAGTACAGTTTAATATACTAGAGATTAGAGAATGGAATTGTAGGTGTCTTTCATCATGAATATCATGTTTTGTTACTTGGATTTTCACCTTTGTTTTCCTAACAGTTTCTCTTGATCATCCCAGTGGTTGCAGCATTGTTGTAGTCCTCATGATACTTTCTTTGCTATGGATGCGGAGGGTACTTACAAGATGACCAAAGCCTGGATCAAATATATTTAAGCAGTGGTTTCAGGTTATCTGTAAACTGTAGGCTTCAGGGCTATGCAAGGCCATCCTCTTTAGTGCCTCTGATTATACTTGGTATGTAAACGGTACTGTTAGGTAGTTAGAATAGGAAACAGGAGTCCAAAATGGTGGTGGCTAAAAGACAAGGAGGGGAAAAGCCCGCGAAAATAGAACAAAGGAAGGTCAAAGGAAGATCCAAGGACCGGAGTGAGGACCTTGGGTACAACAAACAGCACTCCTGGCTGGCCCAATTTACATAGGGCAGGCCCAGGGGGAGGAAAAAACATTTAAAAAGAGGAGCCAAAGGACTCTCTCTTTCTCTCACCCTTCTCTTTGTGTCTTTTGGGTCGGCATGCCCTCATGCCTCGAGGATGTATTTTCCTTTATTTTCTAAATAAAACTGAGGGAGCTGTAACACTGTCCCAGAGCTGTTGACACGCTGAGGGCTTTAATGTCCGTCGCTTCAAATTTTTATTGAGATGAGACAGAACTGAGGAGAATACACTCGCCTGACAGTACCAAATCAATGTAGGTTTTTGAACAATAATATGCTTTTCTGCTTATCTTTATCTGTTAAAGTTAGCTCACAAGTAAAAACAGATACTATTTTTAGTTGTTTTGTATACGTGCGTATGGTAAGAACATTTAAAGGCCTATTTTCTTAGCAAATGCCAAGTATATAATATACATAGTCTTATTAACTGTAATCACCATGCTATACACTAGATTCTGAAAACGTACTCATTGGATAACTGAGTTTGTACCTTTGACCAGCATTACCCACATTTTTCCTACCCCTGCCCCCCACCACCCCAGACTCTGGCTACCACAGTCCTACTCTCTGATTCTGAGTCTGACTTTCTAAAATTCCACATGTATGTGAGATCCTACAGTATTTGTCTTTCTGTGTTTGGCTTATTTCACGAAGCATCAGTTCAATCATTCAGTTGTGTCCGACCTTTTGCGACCACATGGACTGCAGCACTCCAGGCTTCCCTGTCCATTACTGAACTCCTGAAGCTTGCTGGAACTCGTGTCCATTCAACCATCTCATCCTCTGTCATCCCTTTCTCCTCCTGCCATCAATCTTTCCTAGCATCAGGGGCTTTTCCAATGAGTCAGTTCTTCCCATCAGGTGGCCAAAGTATTGGAGTTTCAGCTTCAGCATCAGTCCTTCCGATGAATAGTCAGGAATGATTTCCTTTACAATAGACTGGTTTGAGCTCCTTGTAGTCCAAGGGATTCTCAGGAGTCTTCTCCAACACCACAGTTCAAAAGCATCAATTCTTCAGCACTCAGTTTTCTATATAGTCCAACTCTCACATCCATACATGACTACTGAAAAAACCATAGCTTTGACTAGACAGACCTCTGTTGTCAAAGTAATGTCTCTGCTTTTTAATATGCTATCTAGATTTGCCATAGCTTTTCTTAAAAGGAGCAAGCATCTTTTAATTTCATGGCTGCAGTCATCATATGCAGTGATTTCTTTCAAGATAAGAAAGTCTATCACTGTTTCCATTGTTTCCCCATCTATTTTCCATAAAGTGATGGGACCAGATGTCATGATCTTAGTTTTCTGAATGTTGAGTTTTCAGCCAGCTTTTTCACTCTCCTCTTTCACCTTCATCAAGAGGCTGTTTTGTTCTCATTGCTTTCTGCCATTAGGGTGGTGTCATTTGCACATCTGAGGTTATTGATATTTCTCCTAGCAATCTTGATTTCAGTTTGTGCTTCATCCAGCCTGACATTTCACATGATGTACTCTACATATAAGTTAAATAAGCAGGGTGACAATATACAGCCTTGATGTACTCCTTTCCCAATTTGGAACCAGTCTGTTGTTCCATCTCTGGTTCTAACTATTGCTTCTTGACCTACATACACATTTCTCAGGAGGCATGTAATGTGGTCTGGTATTCCCATCTCTTTCAGAATTTTCCACAGTTTATTGTGATCCACACAGAGAAAGGCTTTGGTGTAATCAATAAAGGAGAAGTAGATGTTTTTTTCTGGTATTCTTTTGTTTTTTTAGTGATCCAAGTGATGTTGGCAATTAATCCAGCTTGAACATGTGGAAGTTCACAGTTCAAGTACAGCTGAAGCCTTGCTTGGAGAACTTTGAGTGTTACTTTGCAAGTGTATGGGATGAGTGCAATTGTGCAGTAGTTGGGACATTCTTTGACACTGCCTTTCTTTGGGATTGGAATGAAAACAGACCTTTTCCAGTCCTGTGGCCAATGCTGAGTTTTCCAAATTTGTTGGCATACTGACTGCAGCACCTTAACAGCATCATCTTTTAGGATTTGAAATAGCTCAACTGGAATTCCATCACCTCCACTAGCCTTGTTTGTAGTGATGCTTCCTACGACCCACTTGACTTCATATTCCAGGATGTCTGGCTCTAGGTGAGTGATCAAATCATCCTGACTGAAGTAAGCCAGAAAGTAAAACACCAGTACAGTATACTAACGCATATATATGGAATTTAGAAAGATGGTAACGATAACCCTGTATGCGAGACAGCAAAAGAGACACAGATGTATAGAACAGTTTTTTGGACTCTGTGGGAGAGGGAGAGGGTGGGATGATTTGGGAGAATAGCATTGAAACAGGTATAATATCATATAAAAAACGAATCGCCAGTCCAGGTTTGATGCAGGATACAGGATGCTTGGGGCTGGTGCACTGGGATGACCCAGAGGGATGGTATGGGGAGGGAGGTGGGAGGGGGGTTCAGGATTAGGAGCACATGTACACCCATGGCGGATTCATGTTGATGTATGGCAAAACCAATACAATATTGTAAAGTAATTAGCCTCTAATTAAAATAAATAAATTTAAAAAATCTTCGTGGTTATCTGGGTCATGAAGATCTTTTTTGTATAGTTCTGTGTATTGCCACCTCTTCTGAATATCTTCTGCTTCTGTTAGTTCCATACAATTTCTATCTTTCATTGTGCCCATCTTTGCATGAAATGTTCCCTTGGTATCTCTAATTTTCTTGAAGGGGTCTCTAGTCTTTCCCATTCTATTATTTCCCTCTATTTCTTTGCATTGATCACAATAAAGGCTTTCTTATATCTCCTTGCTGTTCTTTGGAACTCTGCATTCAAATGGCTATATCACTTAGCATAACGTCCCACAAATTCATCCGTATTGTTGCAAATGGCAGAATTTCTTTCATTTTCAAGGCTGAACTATATTCCATTTCAAGAGAAACTGAATGATCTGTAGCTAGGACCTCAAAACTGGTTCAAGACCGTACGATTATACAAAACAAAACACTCTATTACATTTTGTATACTTGTTTGCAAAACAAATCTTTTTATAAGTGCTTTAAAAGATTATAAAGTAAAAACTCTGTATGTTTATTGATCTTTAGTTATGGAAAGTAGTAAATTAAGGTAGAAATGCCACTAAGACCTGATTTTTAATCTTGTTTCTTCTACAATTAGGGGATCTGTATGTCTACAGAATTGTTGGGCAGAAGGTAAATTTTCAGTAAAAAGATGAAAACTCTGAGGATTTAATGTGTGGCATGGTGACTATAGTTACAAGTACTAAGTTGTATACTTGAAATTTTCTAGGTGTCAGTCTTAAGCATTCTCACCATACACACTTCAAAACACCTTTGTGAAGTGATGGAGATATTAATTAGCTTGATTATGGTGATTACTTTGCAATGTAGACCCATATAAAATCATCATATTGTGTACATTAAACATTTACAGTTTTTATTTGTCAGTTATACCTTAATAAAGCTGGAAAAGCATTTGGTGAACTTGGAACACTTTTTTTTTCATGGATTGTATTTTTGTTGTTCTATCTAAAAAATTATTGCCAAACCCAATACCTAGGTTTTCTCCTAAATTATCCTCTGACAGGTTTATAATTTTGTTTCCTTCACTTAGGTCTGTGATCTCATTTGAATAATTTTTATCACAATTTTATCTGATTCATGGCAAACTTTTCAAGTGAGTGTTCTTAATCTGCCACTATTTTCACCTAGTTTCTTGCTTCATTCTCCTCTTTTTCCTTACAGTACTTTTGTATAAAGTCCATGCTAATTCTTGTTTACTTAACACTTTCTGTGAAATGAGGTAAGTTCTTATTAGACAAGCTCTTTGAAGGAGACTACTGTGATATTTTGGACACAGATGATTTCCCTTCTGGTGGCAGTTCTTACTGTTTTACCATAAAGTTCTTTATAGCCTACCTTTCTCTGGGAACCTTTACTTCCATCTACCAATGTAAATTGACAACTATCGTGTTCATAGTGTGAAATATTTGTCTTTGCTTCTTCCTAATAAGAGACTACTTCCTGGAAGCCATAGGGAAGTATTTAGCTTCTTGTGATTATTTTGTGCCTTTGGCTTTCTTATTCTTTGTGACAAACTCGATCCAGGAAAGGTCCTGCTAATCTTCCAAGTACTCTGTTCTTTTTATTCCAAAATAAATATTTGGTTTCTGCTCCTGAATATTGAAGACCTGTGTTGCATCAGTTTTCTTTCTGAACATTTGTCTGCATGCAACACTGTGTGTGTGTGTGTGTGTGTGTGTGTGTGTGTGAGTGCTTGGTTATGTCCAAATCTTTGTGACCTCTGTGGACTGTAGCCTGCTAGGCTGCTCTGTCCATGGAGTTTTCCAGATAAGAATACTGGAATGGGCTGACATTTCCTCCTCCAGGGAATCTTCCTGATTCAGGGATCAAACCCCTGTCTCTTGCATTGGCAGGCAACTTTTATTTAATTTAGCATTCTTTACTTTAATTGAAACAACATATGTATTTTAGTTCTGTATAAAATAGAATTGTTCTTTCTGTTTCATTTCCTTTGCTATCCTAGGGAGATTTTTGACTGGTCAGTGGACAACATAAACTTTACTGGTGCCATATTCCCTTTCTCTCTGTCATTTATTTCTCAATCAGGGTTTACTGAGTGCTGATTGCATTGCTAGGGAGTCTTCAGTTAATGGATTTTTATCCAACAGCAAAAAAAAAAAAAAGAAAGAAAAAACTTTTGGAAAAGATAAATTGTAAGAACTGGAGAGACCTCTCCAACTCATATGTATATGAAGTAATTAAAACTTTATAATGAATACTTACACCTTATGGCAGTTCAACATAATGATTGCAGTTCAAACAGTATTCTAATTTCTGGGGGATTATGCTTCACTTAAAAAAAATTAACTACTGAGTTAATTAACATGGAGTTTTGGAGTTAAGGCTTTGCTTTAAGCAATTTATACAAGATCAAAAATAACAAAAGCTATTGTTATTATTTATTGAGCACTTACCATGTGCAAGGTGTTACCCTATGTCCTTTCCAAGGGTAAACTTATTTTAATATTAACTTGTGAAGTAGGTACTGTAATTCTCTTCAAATTATAGATGACAGATTTAATGATGCTATATAACTTGCCTAAAGGAGTATATTTAATAAGTGACAAAAGATACCAACCAACCATGGCTAAGAACAGTCTGGTGGCAAAGGTAAATGATATTTTACATGTGTTTACTAATTTACCGTTTTTATCCACTTATCTACCCAACAAGTACATTGATGCATACCCAGTGACAGACAGTGGGTTAGGTTTTAGGCACACAGCAGTAAAACAATACCAGAATAGTCTCAGGCTTTAGTGAATTCACAGTTGTATTAAGAGATAGGCATTCAACAAGCAATAGCATGTATACATGAAAAATAACCACTGTGTTGATATTTGCTTAAAAAAAAAGTAGATGATCTGCAGAATTATATGACATAGAATCCAGGATATTCTGATGGATGAGTCATGGTTAATGGGGAAAATTCAGCTTTCAGATGGAATGGGAAGGATAAAAATGGACTAGGTTGGCAAAGGGGTTGAGGATAAAATCCCAATATAAAGGACAGAAGCACATGTATACAAAGGTTCTAGTGTAGGAGCACATCCTATTCAAGGAAGTAAAAGGTCAGTTTGTCAAGAATACAGAACAAAGAGAAGGGAATGGTGGCTGATGAGGTCAGAGGGGTTACTGGAATCAGATTGTGTTGTTTTGTATCCCGTACTAAGTATTTTGAATTTCCTCATAAGAACATAGGAAACTATTCAAAGTTCTAAGCAGTAGAGTGAAATCTGTGATCAACCTGGCAGCGATGTGATGATCTCTTTAAAGGTGGGAATGATTTGAAGGATGTTTCAGTATTCCAGGGGAAAGATGACAGTTTCTTGGACTAGAAATGAGAAGATGTAGATGGAGAGAATTTAATTGAATAGAAACAAATTAAGTGTGTTAAAATGGAAGAATTTGGTGTGTGGCATGATAAAGGAATGTGTTATTGATGATGACTGCCAAGTTTTTGGCTACAGCAACTTAAAGAAAGATACTGTCATTCACTAAACTAGAGAACAGTAGAAGGAAGACCATATTTCTTGCAGAAAATTGAGTAAAATTACCTTTGAGACATTCAAAGTGCAATGCCAAGTTGGCAGTTTGATGTGAAAGTCATAAACTCAAAGTACAGGTTTTAGCTAGAGATACCCATGTTGATGATTACTGACATCATAATTTTGAATGAAATATGAAAAGGAGAATTTAAAAAGGAGAAAAATGAATGCCAAGCCTATTTTTTAAGGCATTCCAATGTTTAAAGGCTGGTGTAGGAGAAGAAGCCTCCAAGCAAAAAAGAGAAATAATGAGAGAGGAAAAAGAACCAGGAATGTGCAGCCAGGGGGCAACAGAAGAGGATGTGCAATGTGCTCTTACCTTAGGCATTAAACTTGCTGCTCTCTTGTGGAAAGCCTTTCTCTATAGTGGAGCTATTCCTCTATAGCTCCAGTCCATCACTTCCTTGTCACATTAACATTAAACCTTTTCTTACCACTCTGTTTAAATTTGGATTTCCTAACCCAGACTCACCCCCAAGCTATTCTTTATTTCTCTATTTCATTTTATTTTCATTAATAAATAGTTTTCTAAAAAGTCATCTCCTTTTAGAAGTATGACTATAAAGAAGGAGAAAATATATATGGTAGTATTGGATAGGATGGGAACATTGAATAGAAGGAGACTTTTTTTTTTTTTTCCTCCACACAGTTTTTTTTTTTTTTTTTGGAAATTGGACAAAAGGTTGAACATGTTTAAGATGACATTAGTCAGATGCAGTTGAACACAGTAAAGACTGGAAGACAGACGGGAAGGGATAATTAATAGAGGCCGATTTTGGAGAACGTCTACAGAGGAAGTTCTCTTTGGAGGAGGCAGGTGCCTTTATTTCTGCTGTTTTGGACGAGGTGGATAAAACAAGGATGTGGAAGGATTTGGAAATAGAAGTTAGGTAAGGCCTCTGTACAGAGAACGCAATGGCACCCCATTCCAGTGTTCTTGCCTGGGAAATCCCATGGACAGAGGAGCCTGGTAAGCTGCTGTCCATGGGGTTGTGAAGAGTCAGACACGACTGAGCGACTTCACTTTCACTTTTCACTTTCATGCATTGGAGAAGGAAATGGCAACCCACTCCAGTGTTCTTGCCTGGAGAATCCCAGGGACGGGGGAGCCTGGTGAGCTGCCATCTATGGGGTCACACAGAGTCGGACACGACTGAAGCGACTTAGCAACAGCAGCAGCAGGAGCAAGGCCTCTGTAAGGTTAGTTTTCCAAGTGTGCCTGGGGTTAGTGATATGTTTTCAGTGAAACATTTGAAAAGGAAATTGAAAATAGTATCTTCAGAATGTGGTAGAGAGAGTCAAATAGATAAATATGTTAGCTTTGCCCTGGACAGCATGTAATCTGCCCAAACAACTTGTACTACATAAAAATAAAAATAAATAGTTCAGTTTTGGAAGACAGTTTTTAATCGACTAAATAAAGGCAGCTCATAATTGAGAAATCTACAAAAATCAGACCACTGATAATTGGCAACTTTAATATAAACAGTATTTTCTAAAACACATTGGCTATTTAAAACAAGCACCATTAGCCAGACTCATCAAGAAACAAAGGGAGAAAAATCAAATCAATAAAATTAGAAATGAAAATGGAGAGATCACAACAGACAACACAGAAATACAAAGGATCATAAGAGACTACTATCAACAATTATATGCCAATAAAATGGACAACATGGAAGAAATGGACAAATTTGTAGAAAAGTACAACTTTCCAAAACTGGACCAGGAAGAAATAGAAAATCTTAACAGACCCATCACAAGCACGGAAATTGAAACTGTAATCAAAAATCTTCCAACAAACAAAAGCCCAGGTCCAGAGGGCTTCACAGCTGAATTCTACCAAAAATTTAGAGAAGAGCTAACACCTATCCTGCTCAAACTCTTCCAGAAAATTGCAGAGGATTCCAAACTCATTCTATGAGGCCACCATCACCCTAATACCAAAACCTGACAAAGATCCCACAAAAAAAGAAAACTACAGGCCAATATCACTGATGAACATAGATGCAAAAATCCTTAACAAAATTCTAACAGTCAGAATCCAACAACACATTAAAAAGATCATACACCATGACCAAGTGGGCTTTATCCCAGGGATGCAAGGATTCTTCAATATCCACAAATCAATCAATGTTATACACCACATTAACAAATTAGAAAAATAAAAACCATAT
>NW_011494788.1:1865800-1871054 GCF_000754665.1 Bison bison bison
TAAAAACCATATGATTATCTCAATAGATGCAGAGAAAGCCTTTGACAAAATTCAACATCGATTTATGATAAGAACTCTCCAGAAAGCAGGAATAGAAGGAACATACCTCAACATAATAAAAACTATATATGACAAACCCACAGCAAACATTATCCTCAATGGTGAAAAATTGAAAGCATTTCCTCTAAAGTCAGGAACAAGATAAGGGTGCCCACTTTCACCATTACTATTCAACATAGTTTTGGAAGTTTTGGCCACAGCAATCAGAGCAGAAAAAGAAATAAAAGGAATCCAAATTGGAAAAGAAGAAGTAAAACTCTCACTATTTGCAGATGACATGATCCTCTACATAGAAAACCCTAAAGACTCCACCAGAAAATTACTAGAACTAATCAATGATTATAGTAAAGTTGCAGGATATAAAATCAACACACAGAAATCCCTTGCATTCCTATACACTTATAATGAGAAAATAGAAACAGAAATTAAGGAACAATTCCATTCACCATTGCAACGGAAAGAATAAAATACTTAGGAATATATCTACCTAAAGAAACTAAAGACCTATATATAGAAAACTATAAAATACTGGTGAAAGAAATCAAAGAGGACACTAATAGATGGAGAAATATACCATGTTCATGGATTGGAAGAATCAATATAGTGAAAATGAGTATACTACCCAAAGCAATTTATAGATTCAATGCAATCCCTATCAAGCTACCAACGGTATTCTTCACAGAGCTAGAACAAATAATTTCACAATTTGTATGGAAATACAAAAAACCTCAAATAGCCAAAGCTATCTTGAGAAAGAAGAATGGAACTGGAGGAATCAACCTACCTGACTTCAGGCTCTATTCCAAAGCCACAGTTATCAAGACAGTATGGTACTGGCACAAGGACAGAAATATTGATCAATGGAACAAAATAGAAAGCCCAGAGATAAATCCACGCATATATGGACACCTTATCTTTGACAAAGGAGGCAAGAATATAGAATGGATTAAAGACAATCTCTTTAACAAGTGGTGCTGGGAAATCTGGTCAACCACTTGTAAAAGAATGAAACTAGAACACTTTCTAACACCATACACAAAAATAAACTCAAAACGGATTAAAGATCTAAACATAAGACCAGAAACTATAAAACTCCTAGAGGAGAACATAGGCAAAACACTCTCCGACATACATCACAGCAGGATCCTCTATGACCCACCTCCCAGAATATTGGAAATAAAATCAAAAATAAACAAATGGGACCTAATTAAACTTAAAAGCTTCTGCACAACAAAGGAAAGTATTAGCAAGGTGAAAAGGCAGCCTTCAGAATGGGAGAAAATAATAGCAAATGAAGCAACTGACAAACAACTAATCTCAAAAATATACAAGCAACTCCTACAGCTCAACTCCAGAAAAATAAATGACCCAATCAAAAAATGGGCCAAAGAACTAAATAGACATTTCTCCAAAGAAGACATACAGATGGCTAACAAACACATGAAAAGATGCTCAACATCACTCATTATCAGAGAAATGCAAATCAAAACTACTATGAGGTACCATTTCACGCCAGTCAGAATGGCTGCGAGCCATAAGTCTACAAGCAATAAATGCTGGAGAGGGTGTGGAG
Source organism: Bison bison bison (assembly GCF_000754665.1). Classification (NCBI taxonomy): domain Eukaryota; kingdom Metazoa; phylum Chordata; class Mammalia; order Artiodactyla; family Bovidae; genus Bison; species Bison bison. The sequence continues at coordinate 1,867,434 of NW_011494788.1, forward strand.
AAAAGGGAACTCTCTCACACTCTTGGTGGGAATGCAAACTAGTACAGCCACTATGGAGAACAGTGTGGAGATTCCTTAAAAAACTGGAAATAGAACTGCCTTATGATCCAGCAATCCCACTGCTAGGCATACACACTGAGGAAACCAGAAGGGAAAGAGACACGTGTACCCCAATGTTCATTGCAGCACTGTTTATAATAGCCAGGACATGGAAGCAACCTAGATGCCCATCAGCAGATGAATGGATAAGAAAGCCATGGTACATATACACAATGGAGTATTACTCAGCCATTAAAAAGAATACATTTGAATCAGTTCTAATGAGATGGATAAAACTGGAACCTCTTATACAGAGTGAAGTAAGCCAGAAGGAAAAACACCAATACAGTATACTAACGCATATATATGGAATTTAGAAAGATGATAACAATAACCCTGTACGAGACAGCAAATGAGACACTGATGTGTAGATCAGTCTTATGGACTCTGTGGGAGAGGGAGAGGGTGGGGAGATTTGGGAGAATGACATTTAAACATGTATAATATCATATAAGAAACAAGTCGCCAGTCCAGGTTTGATGCAGAATACTGGATGCTTGGGGCTGGTGCACTGGGACGACCCAGAGGGAGGGTATGGGGCAGGAGGAGAGAGGAGGGTTCAGGATGGGCAACACAGGTATACCTGTGGTGGATTCATTTCGATATTTGGCAAAACAAATACAATATTGTAAAGTTTAAAAATAAAATAAAATTTAAAAAAAATTTTCAGTGATAAAATTTGATTTGATTCTAAAGGTTTATTCTTTCTTCCAAGAGGATTTCCAGACTGGTGAGTTTGAAGGTACATAAACTTGTGCTATTAAGTTTGAAATGTTAAATTTCTCTCTCTATATAAATATCTTTATATACACCTACTCATAAAGACAAATGGTGCATTGATGATGTTTGATTTAAGTTTGTATAGAATTTTAACAAAATAAACAACATGGTTGACATGTTTTCCTAATTGTTTTTAGTATGTAATTTAAATAAATTGCTCCATCTCCAGCATTCCAACTGACATAACTTTCTCAGGAATTTGATCTTTCATTCTTCCAATTAGCAGAGCCCTGCAGCCATGCTGCAGAATGGTTTTGTAATATATCTTGAGTTTTAACAAGGAACTTTTTGATGTATTTCAATTATGATGTACAAAGTAACATCTCCTTAATTAAAGAAGAAATTCCATTTTGAAGCTCTTTAAAGTGCTATTAAAGTTTATGTTTGAAAGCTTTCTGTTAAGATTAATCTGCCCTCTGCGTTTAGTGAAAGGTATATGGAGCACTTAGTTTTGGAAAAAAATATAGCCAAGATATCATGCCAAATACTACTGAGATTGAAGTATAGAGTTTGGTTATAAAGTAATGGCTTTTTAAGAGATTAGATTACATACCAGTAGATATTTAAGCATAGTACTATCTGCTCTACATTTTTGACCCTAATAAACTGGAAAGAATAAGAATTTTTTGAAACTGAGGATGAGGGAATTAAATGATGAAAGTGGGGCTCCCCAGGTGGCACAGTGATAAAGAATCTGCTTGCCAATGCAGGAGATGCAAAATAAACGGGTTTAATCCATGTGTTGGGGAGATCTTCCCAACTGAAATGACAACCCATTCCAGTATTCTTTCTTGGAAAATTCCAAGGGCAGAGGAGCTTGGTGAGCTATGAGGTCCACGAGGTCACAAAGAGTCAGACATGACTGAGCGCGTGCGCGCGCACGCGCACACACACACACACACACACACACACACACACATTAGATGTGATGAATCCTATCTGACATGGTAATCCTGGAAATGTGCACAGAAGAAATCCTACTTTATACATGTCTTGTAAAAAAAAAAAAGCTTAAAGCAATAAAAATAAATTGGTGTATCGCCCTCTTGAGAGACATGCATTCATACAAACAAACCAAAAATCCCCAAACAAAAGTTGAGCCATAAAATACATATGCGGTTCTAGCTTATATGGAACAAATATAATTTCTCTTCTTCTCTCCAAATTAATTTTGCATATTCCAAATACAGCTTTAGATGAGTGCTCTGGCAGCGTGTGTATTTTTAGGCTTAAAGAACTCCTAGGGCAGACAAGATGGTGCAGCTGACAGTGCTCATAGTTGATGACAACACAGATTTTAAAATGTTGTTGGCTTGCTAGTGAGAGTGAACAAAAAACAGGAGGACGTGCTAGACAGGGAAAATATAATATATAAAGCACTGAAAAAGAGAGCCTTTTACTAAATGTAAACATTTCCATACATGTTTGTTTTTACATGTATTGCATGTTATATATGATATTTTATTTATATATATGCATTTTTACATATGATGCCATCCACTCATTCAGCACTGCAAGCATATTAATATATCCTGGTACCAACTGCTCCTATTATCTACTGACTTACTGACAGCAAGTTAAGTTAGAGCAGTCCATTTATTTAATGCTTTAGTATGTTGTTAATGGAGTCTAACCAGTTTAAGGCATTTATATGTAATATTTAATACCTAGCGTCTTTTGCCTCTGAATAATCATTAAATTCTATATCTGTTTTTTCAAATAACTTATGTAATTTCTTGATCTTTCATGACAACCTAATAGTATTATAGAATACATATATTCTTCTAAAAATTGTATAAACTGCAGGTTACTGGGACTGTGGTTTACTTTTCTCTCTCTTAGACCATTTCTTTAGCATATAATTGCATAAATTCTCTCAAGCTGGAAACACAAAATTCCACTATGAATGCCTTACAGCCTTATACTTTAAGAAGAGTAGTGAATAGCTCAGTAGCATATAAGAGAACATCTCTGATATACATGTACTCAAATACCAGTGTTAACATAAGGTTGACTTGGTAGGTAAATTCATCAGTGAGCTGTAAGATTTTGTACAGGATTATGATATTATTCAAAATTTAAGGTTTTTTATTGTAATAGATTAACATGATTTTGGTAACAAAACAAAATATTTGCTATTGCAGTTTCCTTTCTCATATGCAAGTTATCTTTCATAATCCAATTATGTTTTATATTATAAATTTTCCAAATGACACCATGATCTTTATGTAGCATATGGGAAAACCCCCCTTTTATTAATTGAATAAGGCTAATTATTGTCATTGCAGTGGGGACTTTTTAAATTCAGAATGGAAAATGGTTGCCTGAGGACATGTTGTATTACTAAGATTATCCAAATTGATAAGTCTAGGATTATTGCACTGTGAATTTTTTCACTGTTTCTGAATGTTCAACTCTGCTTTTGGAAAGGAGAAAGCTAATGGGATGGATGAAACTCATAAGATGTGTTAGGTATAAATAATAATATATTAATTAAATAATAATAATGAAGATGTATAGAAAGAGATGAAAGGAAGCAGAGATATTTAATATTTATTGTTTTATATATGTATATATAGTCACAACATACTGTATATACCTACTATATATCTGTATCTATATCCATATTCATATGTTATTGTAGGTATTTAAAAATACACTGGAAAAGGCAATGGCACCCCACTCCAGTACTCTTGCCTGGAAAACCCCATGGATGGAGGAGCCTGGTAGGCTGCAGTCCAT
>NW_011494788.1:1871154-1891446 GCF_000754665.1 Bison bison bison
CTTCACTTTCACTTTTCACTTTCATGCATTGGAGAAGGAAATGGCAACCCACTCCAGTATTCTTGCCTGGAGAATCTATGCCGTCTATGGGGTCGCACAGAGTTGGACACGACTGAAGCAACTTAGCACTAGCAGCAAAAATACACAATGCCTTAATCTCATCACCCATTGGTGATGCCTTGTCTAACCTTATATTAATATGTCTTCTATACTAAAATGCAAATAAAACTTATGGCTGTTCAGCAAGCTACAGCTTTCAGCAGACATCTTTGTCTTGGTGTCTCTCTGATAGAGCAAATATATATCATGGGCCCAAGGAACCTTCTGCCTGTAATCTTTGTTAACAACAACCCTGGTCCTTGTAACTCAAAACATGTAGTTACATATAATACATGTAATTAAGATAAGTACATGTAATGCAGATAACATATAATACATGTAATTAAAATATTATACTAAAGTGGGAATGGTTCATGTGGGCCAGAATTGGGATATAAATAAGTGTTAGGTATTCAGGATGCAGATAATGTGGTTCTTCTCCCCACTTGGAACTTATTCTAAGTTTGTTAAAATACCCAAGCTTTATTCTTGTTTCTTAAATTGATTTAGTAATCTGCATGATTTGATTACTTTAATTCTGTCCATAACAGTAATGCAGTAATGTTCCACAGTGATATTCATAGTAGTATACTTGACACCACCATTAAATCGAGTTAATTTCTCATAAAAGAGCTACTTAGATGAATGAAGCAGGGTCCATATCTCTAAGGATCTTAGAGTAATCCTTGCATATGGCTTTGGCTTGATTTTTGCTCTGTGTGCTGTGTTAAGTCACTCAGTCATGCCCAACTGTTTGCGACCCCATGAACAGGAGCCTGCTAGGCTCCTCTGTCCATGGGGATTCTCCAGGCAAGAAGAATACTGGAGTGGGTTGCCATGCCCTCCTCCAGGGGATCTCTCCAAGCCAGGGATCAAACCCAAATCTCCCGCATTGCAGGCAGATTCTTTACCATCTGAGCCACCAAGGAGGCCCAAAAATACTGGAGCAGTTATCCTATCCCTTCTCCAGGGGATCTTCCTGACCCAGGAATCGAACCAGGGTCTCCTGTATTGCAGGTACATTCTTTACCAGCTGAGCTACAAGGGAAGCCCTGTTTTGTGCTTACCTGCCCTCAAAATATTTTTAGTAATCAAAAATGATATCTTGCTACCCTTCATATGGCTTGTAGATTCTTTCTGGGACTCAATATAAATATAACTTTATCAAAACAACATTTGGTTATCCCAAATTTAGCACAGTAACTTTTCTTAAAAAGACTGCTGGGTATATCCTTTGTTGTTGTTTAGTCACTAAGTTGTCTGACTCTTGAGACCCCCTGGACTATAATCCGCCAGGTTTCTTTATCCATGGGGTTTTCCAGGCAAGAATACCAGAGTGGGTTGCCATTTCCTTCTCCAGGAAATCTTCCTGACCTAGGGATGGAACCTGCATGTCCTGCATTGCAGGCAGATTCTTTACCATTGAGCCACCAGGGAAGCTTATATACTTTGTTAGAAAGTATATAGTACATAGTATTTAAACGTATCTATCTTCAGGAAGGAGGGAGGTTAATGAACATCATAAAATATGGAAAAGAGTGACTCTTCTTTCTGAGAGAGACTTCTGGTCATATTAGATCAATCATCTCTGTGCTACATATAAACACAGAAATGGTCTACTTGGATCTTTAATATTCAGGTATAACTTACTTCTAAGATTTCTTGATTATGCAATGGTAAGATGTTTCTTTCAGATAGTCAATAGAGTCCTATTACATACGAACTGTGAATTGGACAAATTACGTAATACATTAATGATTTCTCCTTTAAAGACCTGCTGCAAGTAGTAAATGGGATATTCCATGTGCAAGATCTCTATAAACCATTGAACAATACACAATTGCTCTCATGCTGTATTCTACACTAGGCTCACTTTCTGACATTGGAGAGGATATCACTTTGTTGGGATCTATGGCAAGGAGGCAATTGTTTTCCTCCCTGTGTCTGTGCAAAGTTTGCTTTATAGTTGTTTGAAACATTATGCCAACCATTGGCATAGTGCAAAAATAGGTGTAGATCACTGACTTCCCCCATCATACTGCTGTCAAATGTGTTTGGAATGTTAGAAGGGATAATTAGCAATGAAATATCCTCTATTTTCTGTCACAACACACCAGAGTAAATAGCGCTCTTCGCACTTAAAAAAAGAAAAATCTAGAATGCAAATTTCATGGTAATAGTCTTAAACTTCATATACTTCACTTTCATTCCATGTCTACAATGATGGAACACACATATTTTCTCTTTTTTTCCTATTATTTTCCTCTTCTTCTGCCTCTTCCCCTCTTTACCTTTCTACTTATTTGACATAAAAGTTTGACATGGCCTTGGCTTTCAGCTGCTTTAAACTCTATTGCAATTACTATCATTATGAAAAATTACTTGCCCCCTAAGGACTATATAACAAGCTATTAGGAAAAGAGATACAAAAATACATTCTGTGTTGCTATTTCCTTGACTATGTTCGCAGCGAATCTCTGGTTGAACATTTTTGAAAACAATTACATTTTGACCTTTTAAGTTTAATTTTTTCCCTAAAAATTCAGCCTAATAATGTAGTACAAAATATTCTCATATCTAATAACTGAGTAAGCAGAAGATAAGGACTTTTTGGAAAATTATTAGTGTTTTTCTTTTTAGAAGCATATGTTTTATGAATTCAAGGGTCTCAATAATTCCCCTTAAACACTAAAAAAGATTAAATGAACAACCAGGTACACTGCTCAAGGTTCTACTCTCTGGGAGGGTTTCCTTTCATTATGTCCTTCAGGGACAAGGATTATAGTCTGAATTTGTCCACTTCCAGGCAGAACCTATATGCCTTGAACCATCAGTAAACCACCACACCCAAGTTTTCTCTTTTGTCAGCTGTTCAGAAATCTCCATGCAACCATATATGTAGACTGGAAACAAAAGTTAATTTAATGTAGCAGGGGTGAGGACCATGGGCATTTGTGCCACTTCACTCTGCAACTGATGTGTCCTTAGGGCCTACCTGAGCCTGACTTCATACACATATGTAATGTCTATTTGATGATGGATTGCTTCTACGCCTGCCCAGCTTTGTGGATTACTGGATCAAACAACACTAAGTTCATAATGAGCAGTTCAGGTCACATGGAACTTGGTAGTTCATGATTAAGCATTCAGTCTCAACTAAAACCCAACAGCACACTAAAACCTGTATTCTAAAAGGGAGAATGGCATTGAAACATGTATAATATCATATAAGAAATGAATCGCCAGTCCAGGTTCGATGCAGGATACAGGAAGCTTGGGACTGGTGCACTGGGATGACAGAGGGATGGTATGGGGAAGGAGGTGGGAGGGGGGTTCAGGATGGGGAACACGTGTACACCCGTGGCGGATGCATGTTGATGTATGGCAAAACCAATACAATATTGTAAAGTTAAAAAATAATGATAATAATAAGAAAACTAAAAAAAAATTAAATAAAAGGGAACAGTTATCCATAGAAGATGGTAAGACTTTGCTCCTAAATCCTGAGTCACAATGTGATTCCCCTGTAGGAGCCTGCCAAAAGATCCAAAGAGCATCCCTATTTGCATCTAAATTAGATCTGCTGGATCTGGCCAACTGCTACCTCTGGAACCTTCAAGACTTGATGGTGCCACTAATGTCTGCAAAATATCCAGGTATGCAGTATCACTTTTTCGTATTATTTTAATTTTTGCTTGGTTTTGATACACCATTTTTCTAAGTAGGGAGTGGTGAAGCTATTCATTCTCTAATGTTGGATATCTGACACTATGCATTTGTCAAAACTCATAGTACTTTACAGAGTAAAAATTGCACTTTACTGTATGCAGAATAAAAAAAAAAAACAATTTAGGAGATTCTGAGTTCCCAAGATTGAGTACAAAATATGACAAAGTAATCTAGCTGTATTCCAAATGTATAAAGAATATCATTTAGGGTATATCGGAGAATGTACATGCCTAAGTAACTTTGGAAATGAGCGGACTGTATAAGACTAAAGGTAAAAGGAACTCTACATAAACAGTGCACTCTAGTTGATAAAGTTATTTCCCATGAGGCTACAGGTTAGTGATGCTGATATCACTAAACACGTATTCTGAAATTGAACAGTTGAGTAAATTGGTAGTGCGATCTGGGTTTTTCACCATGGAAGTGAGAAGTTGCAGATATTTAAGAGGCTAGGAGGCTGGAATGATCCATGTGGTCATGGATTAGAGTTGGAAGCATAAGAATGAACTCAAGTTTGGAGTAATGTAGATACAGATTTTATATTTAGACTACTCATAGACATGTTTATTAATATACGCATAGGTAAGTATAAACACATGTATTTCCTTTCTTCATTGGCTGAAAGGGCCGAAAAGCAGTAGCACATTTAGAGCCCAGTTTGTGGCTTCCCTAACTGTTCTCCAAAAAAATAAACTAGCAATACTTGGGGAAATGATAGAATTTAAGATTTTGGCAAAGAATATTCAAGATGATCCTGGAACATCCTGCAGTGCCAGAGAGTAAGTAAGTGCTCAAAAACATCAGCAACAACAAACCAAAACATGCAATTATGTAGATGTGTCAAAGGGCCATCAGTGCTAACTTAAAGAGTGCTCAATGACCAAAGTTGGAGTAACTTTAACAAACAACAACAAAGTTATATTGGATTACAACTCTTCCTCAATTGATGATGGGGTTACATCTCCATAAACCCATCATGAATTGAAAATATCCTAAGTTGGAAATGCATTTAATAGCCTAACCTACTAAATATCATAGTTTAGTCTAGTTTAACTTAGTGTTAGTCGCTCAGTCGTGTCCGACTCTTTGCGATCCCATGGCACAGTCATACCTCGCCAGGCTCTTCTGTCAGTGAGATTTGCCAGACAAGAATCTGGAGTGGGTTGCCATTTCTTTCTCCAGGGGATCTTCCCAACCCAGGAATTGAACCCAGGTCTCCTGCATTTCAGGCAGTTTCCTTACCATTTGAGCCAACAAGGAAGCCCTTAGCCTACCTTAGATGTGCTTAAAAATATTACAATTATATGCCAATAAAATGGACAACGTGGAAGAAATGGACAAAATCTTAAAAAGTACAACTTTCCAAAACTGGACCAGGAAGAAATAGAAAATCTTAACAGACCCATCACAAGCACGGAAATTGAAACTGTAATCAGAAATCTTCCAGCAAACAAAAGCCCAGGTCCAGACGGCTTCACAGCTGAATTCTACCAAAAATTTAGAGAAGAGCTAACACCTATCCTGCTCAAACTCTTCCAGAAAATTGCAGAGGAAGGTAAACTTCCAAACTCATTCTATGAGGCCACCATCACCCTAATACCAAAACCTGACAAAGATCCCACAAAAAAAGAAAACTACAGGCCAATATCACTGATGAACATAGATGCAAAAATCCTTAACAAAATTCTAGCAATCAGAATCCAACAACACATTAAAAAGATCATACACCATGACCAAGTGGGCTTTATCCCAGGGATGCAAGGATTCTTCAATATCCGCAAATCAATCAATGTTATACACCACATTAACAAATTGAAAAATAAAAACCATATGATTATCTCAATAGATGCAGAGAAAGCCTTTGATGAGACAGCAAAAGAGACACTGATGTATGGATCAGTCTTATGGACTCTGTGGGAGAGGGAGAGGGTGGGGAGATTTGGGAGAATAGCATTGAAACATGTATAATATCATGTATGAAACGAGTCACCAGTCCAGGTTCGATGCACGATACTGGATGCTTGGGGCTGGTGCACTGGGACGACCCAGGGGGAGGGTAGGGGAGGGAGGAGGGAGGAGGGTTCAGGATGGGGAACACAGGTATACTTGTGGCAGATTCACTTTGATATTTGGCAAAACTAATACAATGTTGTAAAGTTTAAAAATAATATAAAATTAAAAAAAAAAATGAAACCCCCCCCCCCAAAAAAAAATTAGCTTATAGGTGGGCAAAATTTTCTAACACAAAGTCTATTTTATAAGAAAGTGTTGAGTGTCTCAGGTAAGTTATTGGCTACTGTACTGAAAGGGAAGAATTGAATAGTTGTATGGGTCAGAATGGTTGTAAGTGTATAGGTTGTTTACCCTCATGATAACTGACTGAGAGCTATGACTCACTGCCACTGCCAGCATCATGAGAACGTGGAGTACCTCACATTGCTATCCCAGGAAGAGATAAAATTCAAAAATGGAAGTACGATTTCTCCTGAGTATGTGTTGTTCTCCCACCATTGTAAAGTTGAAAAATGGTAAGTTAAGCAATTATAAGTCAGTGAACATCTGTATAACCCAAAGTATAAGCTACAGTTCTGTATTTATATAAATAATGATTAAATAAACAAACATATTTTGTTAGGGGTAGACTTATCTACCAATCAGAAGAATTCCAAATAGTTTATATAAATTGTCTTCCCTCAAAGAGGGAGGCCATATTTCCCTGTTCTTTAAGTGTGGGCTGTACACTGTAACTTCCCTCCAAACAACTAAGAGGGAAAAACTATTAACTATCCAGGGGAGAACCTGATTAATATCTCAGGTGATGAATAGTGAGATCCAATGTAAAATGGTGATAATAAATCTTCCTTTGATAAGATATCATTAAGATAGTACTTTACTTCATTTGTAAATAGAGACCACAGAGTTACAATAACTGTACTTGACTCCATGATCTTCCTCTTAAAAACACATTCAGTTCAGTTCAGTCACTCAGTCATGTCCAACTCTGTGACCCCATGAATCATAGCACACCAGGCCTCCCTGTCCATCACCAACTCCCGGAGTTCACTCAGACTCACATCCATCGAGTCAGTGATGCCATCCAGCCATCTCATCCTCTTTCTTTGGGATTGGAAAACACATTACCCAAGTGTAATCATGAGGAAATAGCAGACAATCCCGGTTTAGGGATATTCTATGAAATATCTTTTCACTTTCCCTACTTCTCAAAACTGTCATAGTAATGAAAAGCAATGAAAGTCTGAAAAACAATTATAGGCAAAAGTAACCTAAGGAGACATGATGAGAAATACAAAGTTGTATCATGATAGGATCCTGCAACAGAAAAACAATCATTAGGTAAACACCAAGGACATTGGGATAAAGTATTGACTGAATAATAATGTCATGATATGGGACATTAATTATAACAAATGTACTATACTGAGACAATAATTGTGGTACCTGGGTGTGGGGTATATGTGAATGTTCCATACCATCCTCGTAATTTTTTTAAGAGTCTATAACTGTTCTGAAATGAGAAAAGTTTAAAACAGTTTAAAAAGAGGAGAGTAATTTGAGTACTTAAAAATAGATTTGAAGACTTGTGGAGAGGGAATTAATGTTGGAAAGTCCTAATGTATCATATCTATGCTTTAAGCTGAATGAGTAAATAAATGTTTATATCCCTAGCTTTATACAGGTAAATACATTTCATATTGTATTCTTATGTAGAACATAGAATTATGATAGCATAGAAATAATCTTAATAGAATCAAGTTATGGGCAATATCAGGGCTCCCTGACAGCTTAGTGGTAAAGAATCCGCCTGCCAATGCAGCATCCATGGGTTTGATCCCTGGGTTGGGAAGATCCCCTGGAGGAGGAAATGACAAGCCACTCCAGTGTTCTTGCCTGGAAAATCCCATGGACAGAAGAGCTTGGTGGATTGCTGTCCATGGGTCACTAAAGAGTTGGACACAACTTAGTGACTAAACAACATGATCTGTATTATAGTTAAAACTGCCTGACTCTTAAGAGGTATCCTAAAATTGTTAGATTCCTCTATATGGACCATCGACCTTTTAATGGGTGGAAGTGTGGGGTTGGGTATTTTGTGTACAGGATATTCTGGGTTTAAATTCTTATTTCATAATACTAGTCATCTGATCTGATCATCTTTATGACTCAGAAATTCATCTGTTGTAAAACAACACCAACTTTATCAGTATTTGAGTGCTGTTGTGAGAACTAGAGATGGTGTCTATCACAACCCAATACTGAGACTGGTATGCTTAATAAATGAGATATTTTAATATTTAATATGCAAAGTTCACATACTCCCAACTGATTCTGATTGGCCTATTGTTTTTCCTAAGGGATTTATAATTTTATAATGCCTCTTTAAAATTTCTTGTTATAGTAGTGAGCAATAGAGACAGTAGCCCTTCTTTCATGAGCCTTATATCCTTAATAGGTAAAATGGAAAATAAAAATGAATAACTTAATCAAGAATATAGATTGAAAAGTCTAGTAGAAAGTGGCTACGTAGCTATTTCAGGTTGGGTGTTTAAAGCAGCCCTCACTGTGATTTAAATGACAGGAAGGAGACAGGCATGAGAAAGCCAGAAGACTGAGCCTTGCAGGAGATTAGGGGACTATCCCTAGTCCCCATGTGGGAAGTGAGCTTGGTATGACCAAGGGAAAAAGATGGAGCTCTGTGTGTGAGTAGATGAAGGGGAGAGCTAGCCTGAGTTTTCACAGCAGACTAAGAAGCTGTGTTGTTTATTTATTTTGTTTTTAATGGAATGAAATGTTTTTGGAGAACTTTATACAAGGAAGCTTAATGTTTTAGAATATTACTCTGTTGTATGTTAAGAATGGAAAGAAAAAACTTTCAACTGCATTTTCATTTTATATAAATCCACTCAGGGGTTTATATATCTCTGTTGATTATTCTCAAGGAAGAGAATCATGATTTGGAAGTTTGTGGATTTATGATAATTTCTATACATCCTCTTATGAACATAAAAAGATTACCATATATATTTGTATATAGATATTGATATGCATATTCTTTTAGAAACTGAATGTAAACTACTTGATTCAATTTTTTTTTAAATCCAAAACTATACTTGCTCTTCATCTAAATGCTCAGTTATAACTCTAAGATAAATTTCAGATGACATTTCTTATAGTCCAAGGGAAAATTTGAATACCTATTTACGATGATGATGGTAATGATGCTTAAAAATACTACGGGCTTCCTTGTCTAAAACACCCAAATATTCTTTTATCAGGCTTAAAATAGTTTATAACTGTATAAATACTACCTCCACTTCATTTTTTTCCTACTTTTTCTACTAATGTAACCAAAATTTTAGTTAGTGAACCATGTGTCAAGCCCCAAAGTATAGCCTAAGTAGAAGGAAATTCAGTGGATTCTAGGCAAACTTGGATAGTATTCAGCAAACTATAACATGCATGTAATTCACTTGGGGATTTTGTCAAATGCAGGTTCTGTTCAGCAGTACTTTGGGGGGACCTTGTAATTCTGTATTTCTAGCAAGTGCCCAGATAATGGCAAAGCTTTTGGCCCATGAAGCAGCTTTGAGTTGCAAGTACTAATCTTTATCACCAAAGAAAATCCCTTGAGCATTTACTTATTTGTTTTTTAATATCACTGCCTGACTCCCATCCAAGACCAATAAATATGAATTTCTGGATTTGAGTCTGGACATAAACGTATCTTAAAAAGTTACAGTTGATTATAATGTTTAGAGCAGCTTGAAAACCATATCTCTGGAGCATATAAGCCATGAATAAAATTTCTTTATAACATTGCTTAGGGCAAAAATAATATGGGCAGCAGGATTTAAGGATACTGTTCTGTCAATGTGCTGTGAAGAATTGTAAAACAATTTGCTATTTTTGATCCTGGCTTAATTTTGAGCAGAGACTGACAGAATGGCAATTGTACTAAATTATACTGACTTGCATGGCAGCTTTGTGATAATGGGGCTATTGATGAGGCAGACCATTAAATTCATTTTCACTCAAGACTGAAGCAAGGATTTGAACAGAAGTTTCCAGAGGTGAAAAATGAATGTTTAAGCCCATTTATATTCATATATAGAGTGAATTAATTCATTTTCTCCATAAATGGTTTTGAGATAACATGCACTCAAGTGACTATAAATAGAAACTTTTTTTAACAGTGAAAATACATTTTTAGATCTTCCTACAGTCAATTGAAGATAATTTATGAAATATGTTAATCCCAACATAATGTTTATTACTAATAACTACTTAGTGATTACTTAGTATGTGCTAGGTGATATATCAGAGAAGGCAATGGCACCCCACTCCAGTACTCCTGGCTGCAGTCCATGGGGTCGCTGAGGGTCGGACATGACTGAGGGACTTCACTTTCATTTTTCACTTTCATGCTTTGAAGAAGGAAAGCAACCCACTCCAGTGTTCTTGCCTGGAGAATCCCAGGGATGGGGGAGCCTGGTGGGCTGCCCTCTATGGGGTCACACAGAGTTGGACACAACTGAAGTGTTAGCAGCAGTAGGTGATATATATTATTATTATTTTTATATTATTTCTCCATTTTATAGGAAGATGACATTTAGATTAAAAGATATTAAATAATTTTTTTCAACTTTGCACAGGTAGTATGTGGCAGAGATGATAGTTCACTAGTTTATAAGACTCCATGGTCTATGCATTTTCCAGTCCAGATCATTAGCACTGGAGTTACTTGAAATGCTGACTAGTGAATGTGTTCATTCCCACTCAGACTTCTCATAGAAAACAAGTTGGAACACTTAGGAGACATTTAAAGAAATCATCATGAAGTATTTTTTCAAAGTAATATATGTGTATGAATGCACTATTAAGTTTTTTCAATGATGATTTTGTTATAGAAATTATAAGCTTTAGTATGTAAGTGTGGTTACACATTTCAGTCCAGAAATGCATGGAAGTTTTTAATTAGTGTCTCTAAAATATAGTAACCTAGTTCTTCATTCTATCAAAAATGTTATTGATAATTCCTAGCTTCATATTTAACCCTGAAACTGTACTCTAAAAAGTTGGTTCATTAATGAAAATAGAAGAGATATGGTCTGTGGATAGCCACTGGGATATACTAACAGCTTACATATATACAGACATTATATACATGTAGTTATACATATAACTTAATTATAACTAAATCATACTTAATTTATGTTCATAATAAAAATATTTTAAAGTAAATTATAGTTTTATTTTAAACATTTTATATAGATGGACATGTTTATATATACACATATACAAACATATATAAAGCTCTTTAAAATTTTATATATATAGATTTAAAAAGCATTATAAAGTTTAAGCATTAAAAACTATACATATATACATGTATATGTGAATATATATTTTTCTTTTAAATATTTTATTATGGAAAAATTCAAATATTTGAAAATAGCATTAAGCTCCATGTACCACTCACCTAATTTCTTAAATTGTTTGCTGTTAATAAGTTTTGTTTCATCTATAACCTTCTATTCATAGCTACATGTTTTGTCTATAATTACACCCCTGAGACTATTCCTAAGAAAATCTCATTGTCTATACTTTTGTCTAAAGCATAAGAATTTTTCAGCATAATCACATAATTATTTCACCTAAATAATTTGATAATTAAAAATCAAATGTCTATTCAATGTTTAAATATCTCTAATTGTGTTATAATATTCCTACCTTTCCCTTTCCCTCGTTCTTAAAATTTGGTTATGTGGATTAGTATTTAAAAAAATTAATACATGATTAGTTGCTATATTTTCTAAAAACTTTTCAATCCAAAATTATCCCTCCATTAACTTTTTCCATCTATATTCTTTGTTTGTTGCTATTTTAAGTTACAATGGGATGTTTTTTCTGTGCAACCTCTTACACCCTGAAATTTGATCATTTTCAGCCACACGTCATTCTTAGACATTTTTTTTTCTGTTCCAATAATCAGGTCCAAGGGTTAATCAAATTTAGGGAAAAATATTTTTTGGCAAAACCACTTCATTAGATTGTATATAGCATTTGCATCTTTTTTCATGATGTTTAAAATTTTTAATAATTGCCTAGATCCAATGATTAATTAGGAGTTACAAAATAATATTCTTTCACTCCTTATTCATTTATTGGCTGTAGTTTTTCTATAAATTTCTTTTCATTATTTACTCATTGGTAAATCTAAAGGACAGATCATACAGAGGAGATAAATTATATTTACTAGTTACCAAAACAACGAGTTGACTCCTCAGAACCATTCAAGTCAAATATAAGGATTTAAAAAATTGTTTCTTTTTATAATCATTATAAATTCACAGAGTTAAATATATCTGATTTGTTTCAATTTAGTGTAGCCTACAGTAGGAACCTGAGGAAGGCAGGCAACCCACTCTGCTATTCTCGCTTGGAGAATCCCATGGACAGAGGAGCCTGGCGTACAGTCCATGGGGTGGCAAAGAGTCACGTGGACGGGAATGACTTAGCATGCATGCATAGTAGGAGCCTATTTTGTTTGGCTGCTGATTTTTAATCTTTTTTTTTTATGACCATAAGTTCTAAAGCCTTCTTTGCTTTTTCTCATCAAAAAAATATCTCAGCTACATCGATATATTGTTTTTAGGCTTTCTCTGGGAACAGAGATATCAAATGTATGTGACATACACACACACATATATGTGTGTGTATATTACATATATATATTTAAAAGACAAAATATATTATGAGTTCATACTAATATTTCAAAATCAAATTCAATAATATGGAGTATTATCCCAGTGTCACAGATTCTCAGGTCTTTTTTTATCCCAAACTGAAAATTCCAGTTGTAAAGAACATCAACTTATATGTTCAATTACTTTATCCCACATACTCACAAACGTTTCAAAATAAAACTAAGTGAAAAAGTATGTACAGTATTATTACTGAAAATAGTTTACAAAGTAAGATTTAAAATTTTTGTTTTCTCTAGGGTATATGTCATTATAGTTTAACAATCAAATTACAGTATATTTCATTAAAGTAATTTGAAGCAAACACTGTGTACTTATGTCACCAGCTGGATACTTGGGAGTCTAATTGTTTATTCCTTTACAGTGTTAGGGTCTTGAAATTTAAATTATGCAAAATGTAGTTAACTAAAGTCAAAATATGTTCTGATAAGTCTCACTTCTCTTTCTGTCCATTCCACTTGATTTCATCTGTTCAAATTTTATACACATTTAAAAAACTATTGATTCCTCCTACATCCACATTATTTGATATTGTTCTAATTATTATATAATAGCTTTAGTCCCACTCCTTTCACAAGCAAGTGAAAGTCACTTCTATAAACAGTATTAAAATTAGCTAGAAACCATGTCTCTCCATTTCCCCGTACACATTATTGTCTCATCTTATTTTAAATAATATACTTTTAATTATGGTTTAATCAGTGAATTTATCTTAATTTTTATATAGTCTCAAGTTTTTATCCCATGTGTCAAAATGAGTAATCAGAGAATAGAGCTGTTATATTCTATACTGTCTTCTTCTCATTCATCATTTATCTTAATTCTAAATTATGTGTATATATATATATGTGTGTGTGTGTGTGTGCATGTGATGTGCATGCTTAGCCGCTTCAGTCATGTCCCGCTCTTTGTGATCCTATTGGCTGAAGCCTTCCATGCTCCTCTGTCCATGGAATTCTCCAGGCAAGAACACTTGAGTGGGTTGCCATGTCTTCAACTGGGGAATCTTCCCGGCTCAGGGATCCACCTGTCTCCTGCAATTCCTGCATTGCAGGCTGATTCTTTACTGGTGAACTACCAGGGAAGCCCGTATATAATAAATCATCACCAGTCCATAAGCCAATGGATCTCTAGTCTTGGCTGTATGAAACTCATTCTCTAAGAAAATCCTCAGAAATAGATTAATAATACATTCTTTGTTCCTCCATATTGACAGCAGCATGCTTTTCAGTTTTTACTGACAGATCTTAACTGCATATAAATATTTTCCTTACTGTTTCTTTCCTTAAGTGACTTACACACATTATTTTAATGTCTTAGGAATAAAACGTTGCTGTTAAATAAAACAAAACAAAACAAAGCAAAATGACAATAACAAACCTCTAATAATCTGTTTTTCTTTCATTACTTGGTCTTTTGGGCTGGAAGTTTAGTTTTTTGTTTTTCTCTTTTGCATGACAGTTTAATAATTGTATTAAAATTTTCTCAGTTTTTCACTATCTTGCTTTAATTTTTTCAGGTATGTCATTTATTCTTTCAATGTATAGTTTAACGCTTCTTTTTCTTGTGTAAAATTTTCCTTAGTCATACTTTTTACATTTGTTCTGTTCCATTTCTGTCCTTTCTAAGAAATTTGTATATATATTGGATTTTGTTTATATTATCTACCACTATCTCTGAAATCTGTTTTTAATCTCTTTCTTTATTGCTTTTAGTTTTGTAAATTTCATCCTTCATAACTTCTGCTTTTTCCTTTTTGAATTAATTTGTTCTTCTACCTTTATTTTACTTTATACTTCATTTTTTAAATGACTTTTTAATTTTAAAATATCTTTCTCAGTTTCATAACCTCTCTTTTCAAATATTTTGCATATTTGCCTCAGTTTTCTTATGGCAATGTTCCTGGTTCTTTCATAGGCTTTTCCATTTTCTTAATTTCTTTTGGCCTGTTTTGAAATATTCATTGTTAAATTTTCATTAATCTTTTGGACTCTTTTTCCTAACATATTTTCCTCTTGTGTGGAGATGCAATTTACTGCTTTTTTATTTTTCTTATAATAATATATAAAATTTGACTGTAATCAGAAGGCTGAGCGCCGAAGAACTGATGCTTTTGAACTGTGGTGTTGGAGAAGACTCTTGAGAGTCCCCTGGACTGCAAGGAGATCCAACCAGTCCATTCTGAAGGAGATCAGCCCTGGGATTTCTTTGGAAGGAATCATGCTAAAGCTGAAACTCCTGTACTTTGGCCACCTGATGCGAAGAGTTGACTCATTGGAAAAGACTCTGATGCTGGGAGGGATTGGGGGCAGGAGGAGAAGGGGACAACAGAGGATGAGATGGCTGGATGGCATCACTGACTCTATGGACATGAGTCTCAGTGAACTTTGGGAGTTGGTGATGGACAGGGAGGCCTGGTGTGCTGCGATTCATGGGGTCGCAAAGAGTCAGACACAACTGAGTGACTGATCTGATCTGATCTGATCTGAAACAGCTTCTCATAGTTTTAGAAATAAAGATGAATCAGCATTATAGTTTTGGCTTTATTGCTGTAGAAATCCTTCTTCTTTTGTTTGTGGTCAAAAATGTCCTCATGCTTTGAGATATTTTTCCATTTGTTTGTTCATATGCTGATACCAGTCATGTCTTATAGCTATTAACGGTTGGAACACATCCATTTATCCATTTATCTATCGTGGTTCCTGGGGATAACATTTCACTACATTTTTTGTAAATATTGTTGTCTTTATTTTGTTTTACTTAGTTATTTTGTATGTTCAGTGGAGAATTTTGAAGAAATTAAAAAACTAAATTGCTACCACCACCATCTTCCTCTCTCCTATGGCACGTAGATTATTAGGGTGCTTCATGCATTTCTTAAGGGTTTGTTTCTCATTGTGTGTTCCAAGGAACACTAGTGCTATAGAAAGTTTAAATAGTTTACATAAAAATGGTGAAATTTGTAGTCAAGTAAAAATTTAAAGTCATGGAATAAACAAAATTGAATCAATTCCTTTACTATATGACATCATAATTTTCAATGTGCTAATGTACCATGTGGATCTTCAGTGGGGGAGTATGTTTTGCTTCATCACACAAAATTCCTTAAGCTTGGGACTCTTGTCTTCTCCTACAGTATTTGTTCTGTATGAGTAAATGGGGCTTCAAAGCAATTCCCTAGCTCTTCCAACTGTGCTTGCCCCCTCTTCATTCACAGCCGAAAGACAGCCTTGTCAGACTGCTGGAACCCTGTTAGTGAAAAGTACAATGGGGATCATAGTTTCAGTGTTGGTCTCGTGGATTTTATCATCAGTCGCTTTGTCTTGCTCCTTTGTGTTTTATAGGATTAGCATAGACCCTAGCTGGAAAAGATAAAATGTTTAAATCATTTTCATAAATGATAGTTTTTCATCATCTCAAATGATGTTTCTGGCCTTTGATAGTGAGTAAAAAATTACCAGGCAATATTTTCCTATGAAGTCAAAAGTTTTGTGAGAAACTGTTAAATTGTATTTGGTTTAAAACACAACAAACATAATAGTGGTAAAAGTAGACATCTATTTTTATTTTTAGATGAGCATTGACTTGATAAGGTTTATTACCAAGACAGGACAGAATGATGCTGATTTGCAGTATTTGTGCTTAAATTTATAAGTATTTCAATATAACATTTTCTGTGTGTGCCAAATAAGATTTTTTAAGTGGGTTAAAATAATAGGGTTTTTAAAAGAAACTCCGTTAGTCATTTCTTTCTCTTTCCACCTTTTCCCTCTCTTCCTTCTTTGTGTTCTTTTCTCCAATTAAGTAACTTCTGTGGAATGTACCTACGGTATGTAGTAAGAGAAGACTCCCTGAGTTCTAATAACTATCATTTACTAACTGTGTGATTTGGGAAAGCTTGCTTAATCTCTCTGTGCCTCAATTTTCTTAACTGAAAATGAACTCATATAGTATTTCACTCAAGCAGTTTTTTTTTTGCAGTTAGTACAATGTTCTGCACGTGATCCTCAGGAAGACAGGAGCAGAGTACATGAAAAATAAGAACATCCTTACACATTCATTATCCATTCTTTCAGTTGGGCATTTAATTCATCCATTATACAAATATTTGTATAAAGAATCTGCCTGCAATGCAACAGACCCCAGTTTGATTCCTGGATCTGGAAGATCCCCTGAAGAATGGATAGAGTACCCTCTCCAGTATTCTTGAGCTTCCCTGGTGTCTCAGATGGTAAAGAACACGTCCACCTATAAGGCAAAAGACTTGGGTTCCATCCCAAGGTTAGGAAGATCTCCTGGAGAAGGGAACGGCTACCCACTCCAGTATTCCTGCCTGGAGAATTCCATGGACAAAGGAGCCTGGCGGGCTACAGTCCGTGGGGTCTGCAAGGAGTCGGACATGACTGAGTGATTTTCACTTTCACACAAATATTTACTGAAATATTTATACAATATTTACAAATATTGACACAAATATTTACCCCTTCCCACCTTATAAAAAAGCACATTGCTAAGAACTTGAAATAAAATGCTGAAGAAGATAGACATGTTTTACTCTAGGTTCTTAGCAACGTGGTTTGCACACAGGGATGTCCTTCTTGAGGAAAATGTGGAGATGTTTAAATATTCTAGCATTCAAAAATCCTTTGTGGAAAAAAAAACACAAAAATAATAATAAAGAACATCTGCCATTATGAAATTATGTACTATGCACCAGTTATACTAAGGTTTTCATGTGAATTATATTGTCTTGATTATTAATAAGGTCTTAAGTTGTAAGTAACATGAAAAAACTCTATATTTTTAAAAAGTTATTTGGAAAAAAAAAATCTGTGCAAGGTGCTCAAAGAATTGAGAAGCATTTAAGAGGGCAAGTTTTAGAAAATAAGCAAGGATACTTCGAGGTTTAGGCAAAATAAATTAAGATTATGTTCTTCCCTTTGTGCTCACCATATATATAATGTGGTCAATAAATATATAAATATATATATATAATATAATGTATAATAATGTGTAATATATATTTATAGTACAAAATGGCTAATGTTTTTGAGATATCTATGAATAATAGTTGTATTTCCCTCTCCTTTTGCAATTTTGTTAAAAAGGAAATAAGTGACTTTATATCTAAAGAAGGGAAGAGTTGTTTGTCATTTTAGGTTGTTTTTTTTTTTGAGAAACTATTTATTTATTTATTTTACTTTATAATATTGTATTGATTTTGCCATACATCAACATGAATCTGCCACAGGTGTACACGTGTTCCCAACCCTGGACCCCCCTCCCTCCTCCCTCCCCATACCATCCCTCTGGGTCATCCCAGTGCACCAGCCCCAAGCATCATGTATCCTGCATCGAACTTGGACTGGCGATTCGTTTCTTATATGATATTATACATGATTCAATGCCATTCTCCCAAATCATCCCCCCCTCCCTCTTCCACAGAGTCCAGAAGACTGTTCTATACATCTGTGTCTCTTTTGCTGTCTTGCATACAGGGTTATCGTTACCATCTTTCTAAATTCCATATATATGCATTAGTATACTGTATTGGTGTTTTTCCTTCTGGCTTACTTCACTCTGTATAATCGGCTCCAGTTTCATATAGGCAAAACACTCTCCTGTCATTTTAATTTTTTAAAATGTGTCTGTTAAACAAATTTATACTTTGTTATTCTACTTGATCCTAAGGGGGAGGTTGATATTAGTGAAATGATATATTCTTTAAGCAATTAAAAACTGGAACTGGAATTCATAATTTTATGAAGGTAGTAACAAGATATTTTAAGCATTAAATTTACAACGATGCTATTTTTTGCCTTAAGATAATCCTTTAAAATATCCTCAAGAAACAATCATGGTTATTTTAAACCCTTGGAATAATTAAGACTTCTGCTAAAAGATCAGAAAAGAGAGAAGTGAAGCAAAGAGCAAGTTGCTCAGTCATGTCTGACTCTTTGCGACCCCATGGACTATGTACAGTCCATGGAATTCTCTAGGCCAAATACTGGAGTGGGTAGCCATTCCCTTCTCCAGGGAATGTTTCCTACTCCAGGGGATCTTCCCAACCCAGGGATCGAACCCAGGTCTCCTCCATTGCAGAGGGATTCTTTACCAGATAAGTCATCAGGGAAGCCCAAAAAGAGAGAAAAGATATCCATTATGTGAGGCAAGAATCAAGCATCCAAATGAAGATCAGTGGTCACTTTTCATCTCAGGTTTTTCTGGGGTTTCCTCAGTGGAAATATCTATTAAAGTTTGCCTTTATGTAGTCATTAACTCTTACTTATACTAAAGCACTCTGGAGAAGGAAATGGCAATCCACTCCAGTATTTTTGTCTGGAGAATCCCATGGATAGAGAAGCCTGGCAGGCTACAGTCCATGGGGTCGCAGAAGTTGGACACGACTTAGCAACTAAACCACCACCATACTAAGGTAATGAAAACAGAATAGTTCAAATTTCAAAGCCTGGATTTAGTTATTGAAGATAATAATAATTAAAAATATAGTAGCAGTCAAGTTAGGCATTGTAATGAAAAACCATTTTGCAAGTAGCAGCCCTGAGGGAGACTGAATCTTACAAATCTTCAGTGACAAAGAATTTTATGGAAATTTGCATCTTTTAGTTCTAAAAACAGAAGCAACTTCGAGGCAAATGGCTCTTAATACCCCCTGTGAAATATCAGATTTGGACTTTATCTGTATGATATAATCATTTGAGATTTACAGTGAACTATGGGAGGCCTTACAAATAGCTGTGAAAAGAAGAGAAATGAAAAGCAAAGGAGAAAAGGAAAGATATAAGCATCTGAATGCAGAGTTCAAAGAACAGCAAGAAGAGATTAGAAAGCCTTCCTCAGCGATCAATGCAAAGAAATAGAGGAAAACAACAGAATGGGAAAGACTAGAGATCTCTTCAAGAAAATTAGAGATACCAAGGGAACATTTCATGCAAAGATGGACTCGATAAAGGACAGAAATGGTATGGACCTAACAGAAGCAGAAGATATTAAGAAGAGGTGGCAAGAATACACAGAAGAACTGTACAAAAAAGATCTTCACGACCCAGATAATCACGATGGTGTGATCACTGACCTCGAGCCAGACATCCTGGAATGTGAAGTCAAGTGGGCCTTAGAAAGCATCACTACGAACAAAGCTAGTGGAGGTAATGGAATTCCAGTTGAGCTCTTTCAAATCTTGAAAGATGATGCTGTGAAAATGCTGTACTCAGTATCCCAGCAAATTTGGAAAACTCAGCAGTGGCCACAGAACTGGAAAACGTCAGTTTCCATTCCAATCCCAAAGAAAGGAAATGTCAAAGAATGCTCAAACTACCTCACAATTGCACTCATCTCACACGCTAGTAAAATAATGCTCAAAATTCTCCAAGCCAGGAAGGCTTCAGCAATACATGAACCGTAAACTTCCTGATGTTCAAGCTGGATTTAGAAAAGGCAGAGGAACCAGAGATCAAATTGCCAACATCTGCTGGATCATGGAAAAAGCAAGAGAGTTCCAGAAAAACATTTATTTCTGCTTTATTGACTATGCCAAAGCCTTTGACGGTGTGGATCACAATAAACTTGGAAAATTTTGAAAGAGATGGGAATACCAGACCACCTGACCTGCCTCTTGAGAAATTTGTATGCAGGTCAGGAAGCAACAATTAGAACTGGA
>NW_011494788.1:1891546-1898108 GCF_000754665.1 Bison bison bison
GAGAAACGCTGGGCTGGAAGAAGCACAAGCTGGAATCAAGATTGCTGGGAGAAATATAAATAACCTCAGATATGCAGATGACACCACCCTTATGGCAGAAAGCGAAGAGGAACTAAAAAGCCTCTTGATGAAGGTGAAAGAGGAGAGTGAAAAAATTGGCTTAAAATTCAACATTCAGAAAACAAAGATCATGGCATCTGGTCCTATCACTTCATGGGAAATAGATGGGGAAACAGTGGAAACAGTGTCAGACTTATTTTTTGAGCTCCAAAATCACTGCAGATGGTGACTGCAGCCATGAAATTAAAAGACGCTTACTCCTTTGAAGCAAAGTTATGACCAACCTAGATACTACATTCAAAAGCAGAGACATTACTTTGCCAACAAAGGTCCATCTAGTCAAGGCTATGGTTTTTCTTGTGGTCATATATGGATGTGAGAGTTGGACTGTGAAGAAGGCTGAGCGCCGAAGAATTGATGCTTTTGAGCTGTGGTGTTGGAGAAGACTCTTGAGAGTCCCTTGGACTGCAAGGAGATCCAACCAGTCCATTCTGAAGGATATCAGCCCTGGGATTTCTTTGGAAGGACTGATGCTAAAGCTGAAACTCCAGTACTTTGGCCACCTCATGCGAAGAGTTGACTCATTGGAAAAGACTCTGATGCTGGGAGGGATTGGAGGCAGGAGGAGAAGGGGATGACAGAGGATGAGATGGCTGGATGGCATCACTGACTCGATGGACGTGAGTCTGAGTGAACTCTGGGAGTTGGTGATGGACAGGGAGGCCTGGCGTGCTGCGATTCATGGGGTTGCAAAGAGTTGGACACGACTGAGAGACTCAACTGAACTAAAGTGATGGAACTCTTGTTTGTCTCAAAAACAAACCTTTGTCTCAAAAATTGGCTAAATACACATCTTGTTCAGGTACAAGTAATGAAGAGAGATTGGATTTTTTCATGAGATAGACTTTCTTTTGAACAAAACCAATAGTGTTTTTTTTTTTTTTTTGAGATGGAGGTAGTTGATATTGTTCTTGTCAGTGAAATAATTGAAGTAAATTCTAAGAACTAGTTCTTTTTGATGATCTCAATCATTATGAACTTGAAAGTTGGGCTTCTGATTGATAGTGTGTATTTTACTTTGTGTTTAAAAGATTTTATTTTAATTAGAATGTTGTTCGAGATATGCCCTATAAAATTTCTCTATACTAATTTATTACTAATTTATAGACATTCTTTATATATGTCTTTTTCCAATTACTTATTTTTTCCCAGTTTTCTGTTCATCTTTAGGGGATATTTTTGTTAAATGAGCATTTAGATTTTGATATGTTCAAATGTATTACTTTTAGTGACTTCTGCCCTGAGAGACTTTTCTAAGAAATAACTTTGCTTTCACAGAGATCATAAAAGTACTATTATATATTTTCTACTGACAGTTATAAAGTTTAATGTTTTTAATTGGAGTTTTAAACAGAACTAGATCTGGAATTGAGTTTTTGAATACTTTTCAAAATAGATGAAATCATCACCATGCTGCTGCTGCTAAGTCACTTCAGTCGTGTCCGACTCTGTGTGACCCATAGATGGCAGCCCACCAGGCTCCCCCATCCCTGGGATTTTCCAGGCAGAACACTGGAGTGGGTTGCCATTTCCTTCTCCAGTGCATGAAAGTGAAAAGTGAAAGTGAAGTCACTCAGTGGTGTCTGACCCTCAGCGACCCCATGGACTGCAGCCTTCCAGGCTCCTCCATCCATGGGATTTTCCAGGCAGGAGTACTGGAGTGGGGTGCCATTGCCTTCTCCAAATCATCAGCATACCTAAAGTCAAATATTACCACATCAGATAATGAGTGGTTTAACCATTTTTTCACTGGTTTCTATATGCTAAGTTTCCGTATATGTATATTTATGTTCACTCCATCGTTCTGTCTGAGTTAATTAGAGATTTTTAAAGTTAATACATGTTAGGGCAAATATCCTTTCTTAATTTGTTTCTCAGATTTAGCTTGGTTATTTTGAAGTTTATTGTGTATAGAAGTCAATTTGGCAAATTCCATGAAAAGTGATATTCAAATTTTGTTCTATTGAATTTGTATTTTAACTTGAGCTTTAACCAACATTTTTGATACTGTGTCTTCTCATTTTTGAGCAGAGTACATATCTCATTTATTCAAGTTTCAGTGTCCTTTATAGCATTTGATAATTCCTAATGATTTTGCACATCTTAAATTTATTAGGTATCCCATAGATTTTTTTTTAACAAATTGAATCAATTCTATTTTTTTTTAAATAAAATGTGTATTGGTTATTGCTGGTACAATAACTATCAATTTTTATGTAACCTTTTTGTTTAAGTGGAAGAAACATAACTAAAATATCCAATTTGTAAGTGCAATGAATTTCTACACAGTGAAGACCCCAGGACCTAAATTAGAAATGAGTCATTTCAAGAACCTCCAGTCTTCTTTCATGTCTCAATTACCATCCTCTTACCCAAATACTATGTTAATTCTTAATCTATAGATTAGTTTCACTTGATTTTGCACTTTATATAAATGGAATCACACAATGTGTATTCCTTGTGTTGACTTCAGTTATATTGTAATCACATATTAAATGATCACCATGGGGTTGTCTATTTCTGAACTTTCTCTTCCACTCCTTTAGTCTGTTTGTGTGTTTTGTGTCAATTGCATGCTTTGTTTTTTGTATCTTTATGGTAAGTCTTAAGATCTGGTAGGGTGAATCCTGAACTCTTCATCATTGTCTTGACTATCCTACACATTTTTCATATAAATTTTAACATCAGCATATAAATACCCATACAAGAATATGCTGTGATTTTCACTGAGTTGAATTAATCTTATTTGTCAAATTGAGTAAATGTAAAGTCTTTAAAATACTGATCTTTTCAGTTTATGGAATTTCTGTCCATATGTGTTCCATATGTGTTATTTAATTTCTCTGGTATTTTTTTTTTCTTTTTTTGTATGGATACCTTGGGCATCTTTTGTTAGACTTATTCTTAGGGTTTTGATTTTTTGATCTTTTTGTAAATGACATTTCTTTATTCTAGGGTATAAAATACAATTATTTTTATTTATTGACATTATAATTATTACTGTAGATGCGAAGGACTCAGAGCTTTTGTTTTTTTTAAGATTTTATTAAAATGTTGAGTCAAATATATTTGGTTTTTGAAAAACTAACATGTATCTAAAATAAGCCTCAAATTTCTATATCCCAAGAACTTAACTAAGTGCTTGTCACATAATAGGTAATTTATAAATGATTACTGAATGGACAATGATTCTCTTTACAATGATTTTGTATAACATCATTGATTAAATGCTTCTTAAAAATTATTCCTGGAGGCTCACTGCAACCATTTTATGTAATATTGCACTCAGTGAAATAGACATTGCTAATTGCTATATTACCTGTTCAGCTCCCCTGCCTTTTTTTTTTTTTTACTATGTATTAATTTTATTTGGAGTAACAGTGTGTTTGGACCTGAGTGTTGGATGATGGTTCCCTTACAGCCAGAAAGGATGAAGCTCTGAATCGTGAAATCTGATGCCCTAGTAAAAAAAGTTAGATAAATCTAGATTCTCCATCATTCTTCCATTATTCTTCTACCTTGGGCTTGAACTTGGTGTCTTGAGGTTTAAGAATCATTACAATAGGTCAGTTTGAGGTGAGGTGTTCACATGCCTTTGGTAGATCAGGGAGGTAGAAGTAGATGGAACTATTGTGTTATCACCAAGCAGCCAAAAGAATGTCATAAACTGTCTCTTTCTGAATTTTCTCATTTGTGAAAAAAAGAAGCCAACTTTGTTAAACTCACTATTATTCAGATATCTATTCGTTAGAGAGAGATGCATTAGTGTGTCACATAGTTGGATAGTACTGAATGTATTACTACTGAGATCAAAATAGCACTGACCAAAAGACAGCTCTTATGAATTCATGATCCTCTTAGGGTCCTGAGACAGTTCAACAAAAATAATATGGCAAAACCAAGTTGGATGAGAATGAATGCTGAATGATGTATAATAGCATTGCATTTTATACTGGAATGGTAGATCTCATTTTTTAAAGATTTATTTAACAATATACAACTTATTCTCTAAGGCTAAATTTGAGCTTTCTTCCCCTAAAGTCTTCCTAATAATCAAATCTTAACATTTTTAGCCTTTTAAAATTTTACAATAACATTTATTAAGTGCATAAGAGTTTGGGCTAACATTATCTTTGTGTATGTGTTGAACCTCTTTTACAGATGTAGGCATGAAGATTAGAATACCACATCTTGCCTTTCTTGTTCTAATGGCAGACTTTTCAAACCTTCACAGCACCATTTCCCTCTAACATTAGTATAACCGTAAGCTCCTCTTTAACACAGACATCCAGGTGGTTACTACTACATTATCAGAGTTGTAATGCTAGCCATAACTTGATACCATAACTAGATCTGTAATTTAGTTTTTAATACTTTTCAAGATGGAAAGTCATCACTTTATGAAAATGTTGCCACATCAGATACTGAGTAGTTTATCCATTTTTTTGCTGGTTTCCTATACACTGTTTCTATATACATATGTTTAGGGGCACTCTGCTGTTCTGTTTGTCTCTGAGTTAATTTAAGATTTTTAAATTTAATACACGTTTGGACAAATATCATTTCTTAATTTGTTTTTCAGATTTAGCTTGGTTATTTTGAAATTTATTGTGTGTAGAAGCCAATTTGCCAATTCCTAACTTGATATCCGGAGAAAGCAATGGCACTCCACTCCGAAGTGGCAGCAGAAACAACTTGATATCCATGACTGAGCTAAAATGTAAACATTAATATCATAGATTGTATTGGTTTTATCTTTGTTTCTTACATACAGATTGTTTTTACCCTTCTCCTTTTCAGTTCAGTTCAGTTGCTCAGTCGTGTCTGACTCCTTATGATCCCATGGACGGCAGCATGCCAGGATTCCCTGTCCATCATCAACTGCCAGAGTTTACGCAAACTCATGTTCATCGAGTTGGTGATGCCATCCAATCATCTCATCCTCTGTCCTCCTCTTCTCCTCCTGTCTTCAATCTTTCCCATTAAGTATCAGGGTCTTTTCAAATGAGTCAGTACTTAGAATCAGGTGGTCAAAGTATTGGAGTTTCAGCTTCAGCATCAGTCCTTCCAATGAATATTCAAGACTGATTTCCTTTCGGATTGACTGATTTT
This sequence comes from Bison bison bison, assembly GCF_000754665.1. Taxonomy (NCBI): domain Eukaryota; kingdom Metazoa; phylum Chordata; class Mammalia; order Artiodactyla; family Bovidae; genus Bison; species Bison bison. Next base: position 1,896,779 of record NW_011494788.1, read on the forward strand.
CTTCTCTTTTTACATGTATTCAATTGACTGTTGTTAATAGATCTTTAGTAATATAGGAACTGACAATATAGATGTTTTTGCAAAATCATATGTATATCACAATGGCTAACACTATAAGACAGGACTGAAATATGAATAAAGCTTACTTTATACTCGAGTAATCCTACAAAAATGATACATTTCCAGGTTCTTGACTATCTTCTTTTTACATAGAAATAGTCTGTTAAGCTGGCAATGTTAGTTTTCTTTTCTATTAAGTTAGCACATCAAAATCTTCTATCAAAATGAATCAGTTCACAATGAGCAATAGATCTAGACGAGAATTGGATGATATGGGAGTGAAGACAAATTTGTTCCATTGCTAATGGACCATAAAGTCTAAAGTCAGACTAAGAAGGTGGATTTGTTTTGACATAAAGAGCATTATACTTGAAGTTAGAAAAAGGAAGTTTGTAAAGATATTATTCTCATTTTATAAAACATAAACCAAAGCTTAGATATATTTTGAGGCTCTAAATTATGTAACTTATGCTCTACCTGGACTACTAACCTATGTATCTAATTCATTTCATATGCAATGTAATTACATACATATAGATGGAAATATTACATATTTAGCCCAGCTAGTTTCTTTGTTATTTCCTATATACTTTCTGCCCTTTTTTAAGTTTTATGCTTTTGTGCAAACCTTATCTTCAGTCTGGAATGCTTTAACCTATTTAATTCATGTCATTATTTGCACATCAGTATACTTGTAGCTTTTCTATAAAGCTTTATGTAGGCCCTTGATAAAAATGAACCTCTTATCTGTGTTTCAAGGTCATTTCTTTTGTAGCATTATCTCAGTACACATTTATACATTTCTTCCTGTATTGACATATGTTATCTATATATATATATATATAAGCTAAGCTGTAAATGCAATAAGCATTCACATACTCTTCCATTCTTTTCTGTACACACCACACTATCAAGTATTATGCCTACGAGGTACTAGTGGCTAGATACGCCATTTGGTGTATTTATCAATTGTTACCTAATAACATCCCTGAGGCTCAGTGGTAAAGAATCTACTTACCACTGCAGGAGACATGGGTTTGATCCTTGGGTAGGGAAGATCCCCTGGGGATGAAATGGCAACCCATTCCAGTATTCTTGCCTGGAAAATTCTATGGACAGAGGAGTCTTGTGGGCTACAGTCCCTGGGGTTGCAAAGATTTTGACATGACTGAGCAATTGAGTACACACATCAGTTCAGTTCAGTTCAGTCACTCAGTTGTGTCCGACTCTTTGTGACCCCATGAATCACAGCACGTCAGGCCTCCCTGTC
>NW_011494788.1:1898467-1954383 GCF_000754665.1 Bison bison bison
CTCAGCTTTCTTCACAGTCCAACTCTCACATCCATACATGACCACTGGAAAAACCATAGCCTTGACTAGACAGACCTTTGTTGGCAAAGTAATATCTCTGCTTTTCCATACGCTATCTAGGTTGGTCATAACTTTCCTTCCAAGGAGTAAGCGTCTTTTAATTTCATGGCTGAAATCACCATCTGCAGTGATTTTGGAGCCCCCAAAAATTAAGTCTGACACTGTTTCCACACACATATGCCTAACAAATTAACTAAAAAGTCAGCATCTTAAAATAACAAAGATTTTATTATCTTTGATTTTCTGGGAAGCAGAAATCTGAGAGAAGTTGAGCTAAGTAGTTTTAATTCAAGGTCTTAAAGATGTGACCACAATTTTATTCTAAGGCTTGATCCACTTCCGAACTCTCTCATGGTTATTGACAGGCCTCAAGCTTTTGGCTGGCTGTTCTAAAGACTTCAGTTCCTTGTGTCAGTGATCCCTTCTGGGGTTGCCTGGCATGGAATCTGAGTAAACAATGAAAGAGAGAGGAGAAAAAAATCCTAAGATGGAAGTCCACAGTTTTTTAATAACCAAATCTTAACAGTGACATACTATCACATCTGCCACATGCTCTTGTCACATTGAACAACTTTGGTGCACTGTGGGTGGAGACAACACAAAGGTTTGAATATCAGGAGTTACAGATCACTGAAGATCCTCCTAGAGGCTGCTTATCTTTCTTGGGAATTGTGATAGACTCAATTTTGACTTGTTTGAGTCTTAACATGTGCTGTAAAATATATTATTGTTTGTTGTTGTTTTTCAGTTGCTCATTCGTGTCTGACTCTTTGCAACCCCATTGACTGCAGCACGCCAGGCCTCCCTGTCCATCACCAACTCCGGAGTTCACGCAAACTCATGTCCACTGAGTCGGTGATGCCATCCAGCCATCTCATCCTTTGTCATCCTCCTTTCCTCCTGCCTTCTATCTTTCCCAGCATCAGGGTCTTTCTCAATGAGTTGGCTCTTTGTGTCAGGTGGCCAAAGTATTGGAGCATCAGTTTCAGCACCAGTCCTTCCAATGAGTATTCATTCCAATGAGTTGATTTCTTTAGGATCGACTGGTTTATACTTTATTTATTTATCTTAAATATACTTGTGTCATAATTAACCAATGTCCCAAATATGTAAATATTAGTTACAAAAAACACAAATTATCCGACTGTCGCATTTTCTCTGACCTGTCATAGGGTTCAAGTAATGTTTGGTGTGCATGTGTGTGTGTACGTGTGTGCACATGTGTGTGTTTTCACTGCAATCTAAGATATTACACAGTGCCTATTATTAAGAAAGATTATTATCTTAGTTATATATATATATATATATATATATATGCATACAGTAGTTACATAAGATTTCAAACATAAATCTTAGTAAATATTAAGGATCATTTTAAAGAGTAATATGAATGCGGTTATATATTGGTACTAAGTTAAAAAAATCAAATTGTTTGCTACTAATTGATGTACATACTACTGTGTTCTTTCATAAAGGGAATTTTTTATTTAAAATTATTTTTAAACAACTTCATAATGTTATGTATCAGTTAAGTAACTTTGTACTGAATGAAGGAAAAATACCTTAACTTTGGGGTCTTGGTCTGTGCATTAAATTACATTTGTAAATGCTTCACTGAACAGTATTTTTCAAATATAATCCACATATAGTAATCATGTTTAAAATATAATTTTTCATAGTTATGACCCATCTGCTCAATACTGATAAGAAGTTCAATAAAGCTAGCTGTAAAAATCAATGCTGTTAAATGTTTATTAATTATCTAACACATTGCTTAGCTTACTGAGCACATTTAATACCCCAATACATATTTCAAGGTATATATGGAAATTTTGTACTTAGGTTTAAAGATACATTTTAAGTATCCTTTCAGCTATGTTCTCTTAATCCAAATTTATAAGCATTTCGCTTATTCCATTTAATCTGATCTTTCATTGAGGATACAATTTCGCTGAAGGTAAGGCAGACAGTTTCTATCTGGGGGAAAAAATCTTAAAAGTACATTGTACATTAAAAACCACTGAAGCATAATGGGCTAAACTGCACATGGACCAAATTTCAACATTTGCCAAAATTATCAGTAAATTTAAGACTCATTCTAATTTTCTCAGCCATTATTTTAGACTCCAGTAGCACTAGAAACTGATTTAATCAGGCAGTAAAGCATAAAGTATTCAGGTCAGGTAGATCAGCACAAAAATGTTTTCTAATTCCTTTCATTCTCATCTCGTGGAGGCCTTTTGTCACTAAGATTATTAGTGCTTGGGTTCTAAAATTATTTCTCTTTCCAAGCTGTATTAGTGTGTTTTAAGATAGTACACACACACACACAAAGCCATTTTAACTATTGAGGAACTAAAATGGAACCATAAAAGTTTGATTCATATCTACTAGCAGCCTTATTTTTTTGCATCTGTACTTCATGATCCTTATTCCATTCCCACCTCTGCCTCTTCATCTAACTTCATGCCGTAACAAGAGTAACTAACCTAATGCTCTAGCATCTAACATAGTGCCTTAAACACAGTATCACTCCAGAATGCATGTTTTAAAAACATGTTGAAATAGATGTTCACAATTCTGGTGTCAAACTCATGAGGTGATAAACTGAGATGGTTTTGGTTAATAAGTGTGTTTTTATCTTACCATTGTCTTTTTCTGTTAACATGCTATCTAGCAAAGAGTTTATTAATGTTGATCTAAAATGAACTACATAAAATCTTACATACTCAATGCCTTTCCAAGTCATAATGCCTACAATTCTTTCATTAAGGACTTACCTCTCTGAGTTTGATGCTTTTGAGAAGTCTACAAGTTATACTTGGGCTATTTTGATGGCCTAGCCACCTCTGGTTTTCTGGCCATTCCTTAGTAGCCATCAGGATGAGCTTCTCATACTTTTTACATTTGATTATTTCTTTTCTAGTGTAATACTAGTGGCTCTTACATTGCCAGAAGGATAAAATCAAAACTCCATAGTAATATCCACATAGTCTTCATGTGTTTGCCTCAGCTTCTCTTAACAGATTTGCTCCCATGAATGTTATACTCTCTTCCCATCTATCCGTGTACCCTCTTCTATCATGCATCCTTTATTTCTTAATTATCCATTCATGTACCCCATCTATGACCTTATATTATACTCTTACCTATCCCTGTTGAACTTTTCACTGTTTCTGACGTTATCTCAGAACTTTGTACGTTTTATTCAATGTGCCTAGAATTGTGCTGTTGTTTATGTTTTTCAGTTGCTAAGTTGTGTCTGACTCTTGGTGACTCCATGGACCATAGCCTGCCAGGCTCCTTTGTCCATGGGATTTCCCAGGCAAGAATACCGGAGTGGGGTTCCATTTCCTTCTCCAGTTGGATCTTCCCAACCCAGGGATTGATCCCATGTCTCCTGAATTGGCAGGCAGATTCTTTACCACTGAGCCACCAGGGAAGCTCTATGCCTAGAATATCTTCAACCAAATCTTTCCTGTATAATGCCCTCCTACACATTACAAATAATCTAAGCTCATAGTTCATATCTTTTGTGAAGTTTTCCTGACAACTTCTGGATTTTCTATCTGTCCCAAACCCTACACACCTTTCCCTCCTACCATTTAACTCTTTCTGGGATCCATACTCATATTTTATCTCCCTTCCATTTTTAAAATAATCCAAATATATTCATTTCAGAATTTAATATTAAGTTTAATAACTTAATTCATTTCATAATTTAATATCTTGCTATGGCTAAATTTAAGAAAGAACTCACTTTAAAATGTCTAGTACAAAGCATTATCCTGTATTTATTATTTGTTATTTACTAGCCACTGTAAAAATGATGGAACAAGATGAATCATTAAGAGACTACTCAGGAATATTCTTAGGAAAACTATCGTGAGTTGTAAAGAGAAAACAGTCACCTTTATTCTTAGTTTGAACACATTAGGTAACAAGGAAATAAAAGAAATAAAACAAGGAAATGAAGCAGGGCTAAACTTAATCTAAAATGTAGTACTCTTTAGCTGCCATGTTTTCAGAAATTGATCTAAATGTTATAAATTTTGAGCTTTTTCCAGAGGCTGTTTTCTTGTGATTTCTGCATTTTAATCTGTCTACTGTGACACTGTCTTACTGAATCTTTCCAACTCCAAAATGGTTCTTTTAGGGGCTTTAACTTGGAAAAAGCAGAGCAAGTTTTTGGACTGATATGAGCTTTACTCACCTAGTATCTGTGAGGAGTGTATGTATGTGTGTGTGTATGTGAGTGTGTATGTATGTATTTGATGTTACCTGATTAAGACTTGAACATCTTACATATCAAGTAGATATTGCCTAAAATTTATCCAGTTTTACCAGGGACTTTATTACCAAGCTTCCTTTTGAAGAAAAGCAAGAGAATTATTATAGAATTAATGTTAGTTATCTTTTCAAACCAGGTACTTTGGGGATGATAGAAGATAGAGCAATATAATATATGTAAAAACAGTAGTAGAACAATTATTTGAAGAATATAAAAGATTATTTTCCATAAAATATTAATTTTGTTTATATTTTACTTATAATCAAATAAAGGGCAGACAGTGTATTCTTTCTCCAGTATAATTACTACAAAGAAAACTTAAATTGCTAATAAGAGGCTAACCGCTTGGGGCCATATACTGCTGATGGATGACCAGGAGATAATGATAAATGAATCTCATTCTAAATTCTGTCAACGAAATAAATCACAAATGTCATCAATTTCATTAACATATTAACGTTCCACTTAACCAGTATACATACCTCTCCATTGCCTTTTCCAAGGGAGCCTGTTCATTTTAGTCATATTTACCCTGAGCTTCATGGAACTGGAAAATTATTATTAATTGTGGTCACTCTATATAGAGAAGCCTTTTGGTAGGTGTTATTTGTGGGGAACTGCCCTCTATTTTCAGACTACATAGTCACTCATCCTTTAGGTGATAAAAACATCATTTCTCAGAAAAATGGGAAAAGTTCTTGGAAAGTATGTGCAAGAGGGAGAGTTCCTATTTCTTAAGAGGGTGTTTAGAATACAGATATGAGAATATCTGGCTCATACAGAAGAGAAAACAGTCATAAATAAAATGCCCCTCGTGGATATTCTAATAACACTGCAGATTATATTGTGTTGAAAAACACAGATGCTGATAATCCTGAGTTGAAAGTATAGTCAGGTAAATTGGATATTAAAATAAAGAAGGTTTACGTGTATCATCTTCAGTTTTTTTCACTTGCATTTTCTTTTTATGAGTATGCAGACAGTGACATATGATTAAAATTTATGTCTAATTAGTGTCAAAGATCTCTTTCATTAGATATAAAATAGCAATTTAAGTGATGAGAGGATTTTGTTAATATCATTGGCAGTACTTTTTAAATAGTGATTGTATTAGCTACGTATCTATGTATTGCTCAAACTTAAAGGTCTTAAAAGTTAACAGATATTATTCTCATAGTCTCTATAGGTCAGGAATGATAGTTGCTTTGCTGGGCTGTTTTGGCTATCTTCTCTCATGAGATTATAGTAAAAAATCAGCTGAGACTGCAGTCATTTGAAAGCCGAATTGGAACCAAACAATTCACTTCCAAGGTGACACACTCCCAGGGATGGCCAGTCAGTGGTGCTGATTGTTTAAAGGAAGCCTCACTCCTTTCTGTTTGGGCATCTTCACAGTCTTCATGATATCCATGGTTGCTGACTTCCCACGCAGCAGGCCACTCAAGAGACTTAGACACATTGTTATTTCTGGCACGTTCTATCCCTTAATAATCACCTCATCTGGCTTCCATTGAAGGCTCATTGCTACTTCCAGCACCTTCTATTCATTAATAATCATTTCGTCTGGCTTCCATTCAAGAGGATGAGAATTACACTCATTTGTTGAAGAGAGGAGTGCCAGAGAACTTAAGCACATCTTCTAAAGCCACAATGTGGTAAACTAACAATATTTTTATGCATGTTATGTTACAGAATCACTGAAATATAATAAGTCCTATGGCGGTAGGAGGAAACAAACTGAGTTAGATAGACTGAGCATAACAAAGTTCTGCTACTTTAGGAATGGACTTTTTGAAGTGATGAATAAGAAACTGAACCAAGTGAAAAATCTATAGGGAAGGTTCCTAGAGCAAAAGCTGAAAATATCAGGGTACCTGGATGCACAAGAAGTTAGCAAGGAAGCTGGTAAAACTGCCTTATATATTTTCCTTTAGGCTATTTTTAATTGGAGGATAATTGCTTTATACTATTGTGTTGGTTTCTGCTGTGCAACAAGGTGAATGAGCTATAAACATAAATATAACCCCTCCCTCTCCATTAGGATATATTTAAGTGACTTCAATTAACAACTGACATTTTAAAAAGCTAGTATAGTTCTTTAATTAATATAAAAACATATGTTAAGAAGACTTAAGATGAATCTTTCATTGGTTTATTTGAAGCTATCTTTTATGGCGTTTTCTACTGGAAAAGTATACTAATAAGGACTTAATACTTTTCTCTCCAGCTTTTCTAGGAACAGTTTTAAAAACAAACATTTGTTTTATATCTCACAATTTCCTGTTTTCCATAGACATTATTTTACATTGTAGAACAACTTCCTTGAGCATTAACTTTATTTTTCAATATTTAAATTGCAAAATCTTTTATTTTTCTGAAATTTGTCTTCAAGTTCTCCTACTTTTATTTACTCAATTCAGTAGTAAATACTTGAAAACCCATATTCAATTTCAACTTCAGACCTGGATGGGCAACAAAGAGTAGTCCCTTGATGAAAAATTACTTTTTAAGAACATTTATGTGGTATTTATTTGGCTCTACCAAAAAGAAAGGCCACATTAGTCAACATAACAAGTACTCACTTAGCTCCCACTATTCTTTTTCCAAAATTAAAAAAAAAAAAATCAGAGAAATGTAATATGTGAATCTACATGTCCATCTTCTAACATATTCAAGGAAATATTTGCAGAAATTCATAGCATTCATATGTCCCTCTGGAGAAGGGAATGGCAACCCACTCCAGTATTCTTGCCTGGAGAATCCAGCGGACAGAGGAGCCTGATAAGCTGCCGTCTATGGGGTTGCACAGATTCGGACATGACTGAAGCGACTTAGCAGCAGCAGCAGCATATGTCCCTCAGAAAAACAATGAAACCCAGTAACTTGAGTCAAATATGTAATGTATTATAGATTTTGAAACTGTTGAAGGTGGGTTGAGCTAGTCTTTAATGAAGAAGAAATTAAACTTTAGAAAATAAACTCTTGCCTTTAATTATGTTGGAAAAAGTAAACACTATCACCAGAACAAAAATAAATCTCTCTCAGGAAAAAATAGAATCTTTCTTCCATTAATATGTTCTTTTTTCAAAAAGATTCTGGTTTACCTGTGTCAATTTCTACCTCTTCTCTGATTTTCCTACTAATCTTTTTACATAGGTTAAATACCACATTCGTTAGGGAGGGAATAAATAAATCACTGCTATACTCAATAACTCAAATAAGCTTGTTATTATTCAATAGGAAAAATAAGAGTTGGGTTTTAATCACAATATATAAGATAAAATCTTCAGAGCATGAATGAAATAATGGAATAGATAATATGTGTAATCAAATGGAGCATATGTTATGTGAAGGAATGTTATGTTATAGAGAAGGAAACTTACAAACATAAATAATTACCTGGAGGCTACAGAACATAATAGAAACATATTTTAGAATGTTTATTCCTATAATTCTAAATAAAAAGTTCAAATATGCAAGAAATTAAAATTATCTTTTTGTTGAGATTCTTAAGTCTGGAGACATTTAGGTATAATATTATAGAGCACACAAAGTACAATTAAAAATTCCAAATAATGGAAATATTTTAAAGGTAATTTCTACACTCCTTATTCTTATAACTGATTTATGAGAGAGAATTCAAACATAGCTGTAAGATGTGTCAAATGATGACATTTTTTTTTAATTAAAATAAAGTTGTCAGCAAAGTTGAGCCTATAAAAACCACATCATTTTTAACTTCATTTAAAAAGCTCTGTGAGGATTCCATTTGTTCTAGAATGGAAACATAGACATTTGTTGTTGTTGTTCAGTTGGTCAGTCATGTACAGCTCTTCATGACCCCATGGATGGCAGCATGCCTGTCTTCCTGTCCTTTCCTGTCCCCCAGAGCTTGCTCAAACTCATGTCCAAGAGTCATGGTGCCATCCAGTCATCTCATCCTCTGTCATCCTCTTCTCCTCTGGCTTTCAATCTTTCCCAGCATCAAGGTCTTTTCTAATCAGTCAACTCCTTGCATCTGGGGGCCAAAGTATTGGAGTTTTACCTTCAGCATCAATCCTACCAATGAATATTCTGGACTGATTCCCTTTAGGATAGACTGATTAGATCTCCTTGCAGTCCAAGGGACTCTCAATAGTCTTTTCTAACACCACAGTTTAAAAGCACCAATTCTTCAGTGCTCAGCCTTCTTTATGGTCAAAGTCTCACATCCATGCATGACTACTGGAAAAATTATAGCTTTGACGAAGTGGACCTTTCTCAGCAAAATAATGTCTTTGCTTTTTAATATGCTATCTAGGTTGGTCATAACTTTTCTTCCAAGGAGCAAGCGATTTTTAATTTCATGGCTGCAGTCACCATCTGCAGTGATTTTGGAGCCCCAGAAAAGAAAGTTTGTCACTGTTTCCATTGTTTCCCCATTGATTTTCCATTAAGTAATCACATGCTATGATCTTGGTTTTTTGAATGTTGAGTTTTAAGCCAGCTTTTTCACTTTCCTCTTTCACCTTCACCAAGAGGCTCTTTTGTTCCTCTTCACTCTCTGCCATGAGGGTGGTGTCATCTGCATGTCTGAGGTTATTGATATTTCTCCCAGCAATCTTGATTCCAGCTTGTGCTTCATCCAGCCCAACATTTCACACAATGTACTCTGCTTATAAGTTAAATAAGCAGGGTGACAATATACAACATTGACATACTCCTTTCCCAATTTGGGACCAGTCTGTTGTTCCATGTCCAGTTCTAACTGTTGCTTCTTGACCTGCACACAGGTTTTCAGGAGGCAAGTAAGGTGGTCTGGTATTCCCATCTCTTTAAGACATAGACATTGGGGCCACTTATATTTGAGTAGTTTGTGATGGACAGTTAAGTTATTTTGCAGGATAGTGTTAGATGAGAAAGTTTGATTGGGAGGGGAGACATCTTGAGGCATCTACATGAAACATAGATGCCAGATTTTCTTGCCTTCAGTATTAGGAGATGCATCACAATATCTTTGTTAAAATAACTAGGCTGAATAAAAATTGCATGCTCAAAAGTATCCCAAATTTTTTATTTTTAAGATTCATATGAAAAATCATTTTCTTCTACTATGTTTTTTTGTGTGCATCCATTAAACGTTGAAATTTTGAAAGAGCATACTATTTTGCAGAGCTTTAGTTGAATTACATATTAGAAAAGCATGGAATTAAAAATCAGTTTCTGTAATTTGTAGATATCACATGTAGGGAAACCACTTAAAGCAAGATTTACCAATTTTTTTAACAATGAACTAATTCAGGAATTATTGCTATTTCTCTGCTATTCTCAGAGAAAATGCACATGTTGAGAACATAGCACCTTGAAACTGCCAGTATACCAGATGAATTGTCTTCACAGGATGATAAAACTTGTAATGAAACTAATTATATGGCATTTCAGAACTTTAGACTAGGTAGAATATGAACTTCTATCGCTGGCATTTTGCTCTGATTTCAGGAGAAGAAGATTAAGTAATAGCTGAGAATTAAGAGATCATCTAATTTTGTTTGGGAGATTGATTAATCTTTTACAAAAGAAATATGCAAATAATACATCATCACTACATGAATGAAGAAACAATTTAATGTTTTAGGCTAGAACAAAAATTAGCTGAAGTCCATTGGTCAATATTTTTATTTAAAAACTTACTAGGACAACCTGACTTTTGAGACAAAGAAAATCTCTGTTACAACAATAATAATCACAGAGAGGGTCTATAGAAGTAAAGAATGATACACACCTTCAGTTCAGTTCAGTCGCTCAGTCGTATCCGACTCTTTGCGACCCCATGAATCGCAGCACGCCAGGCCTCCCTGTCCATCACCAACTCCCGGAGTTCACTCAGACTCACGTCCATCAAGTTGGTGATGCCATCCAGCCATCTCATTCTCTGTCATCCCCTTCTCCTCCTGCCCCCAATCCCTCCCAGCATCAGGGTCTTTTCCAATGAGTCAACCCTTCGCATGACGTGGCCAAAGTCCTGGAGTTTCAGCTTTAGCATCATTCCTTCCAGAGAATACCCAGGACTGATCTCCTTTAGAATGGACTGGTTGGATCTCCTTGCAGTCCAAGGGACTCTCAAGAGTCTTCTCCAACACCACAGTTCACATCTTTAGTTAACATATTTTTAAACAGAAATATTCAAAGGCATAGAAGTGAGAATCTTCTGTATTCCAGGCATTGCATACTTTCACTTCCTCCTGTTCTTTTGTTTTTGTTTATTTTATAAATGACAGTAAGCTCAATATAAGTATGTGGTATGAAGTGCCTAACAAAAAAGCAAATTCAGTCTCAATTTGCATTAATAGGATGTTGTATTAATATTAATTTTTGAAAGTAGTAAAAGTGCAAAGATTTTGGAATCGAATTGCACAACTGTTACTGTGTGACTTTTGGCAAGTAATTTAACCTTTCTAATGATCAGAAACTTGGATAATAATATCACATCATATATTCATTTGAGAGTACAATGAAACAATGTGTAAAATGTTTCACACAAAGTCTGGAAAAAAAATGAGCGAGTGATAGTTGCTCAGTAATGTCTGACTCTTTGCAAACCCATGAACTGTAGCCTGCCAGGCTCCTCTGTCCATGGAGTTCTCCAGGCAAGTTTAAATAAATTGACTTAACTCCTAGATATTGTTATTATCAGGGTGATAATCTTTAGGACTCTGTTCTATTCAGATTTCAGTTGGAGGGATTATTTCTGATCTCACACACATCTATATATATGCATGCATATATATAGATGTGTGTGTGTGTACATATATATATATATATGTATGTGTGTGTGTACATATATATATATGGGTGTGTATATGTGTATATAGAGAGAAAAGAAATTAAAAATTAGGAGCATTGGGAGAAATTCATTGGAAAATATGTTTAAAGTCATTTTAAAATTAAAATGTATAACATATTTATTCAAATACATAATGACGTTTTTAAAGAAATAATCATTTTATTTTCACAAAAATGTGTTCTATCATAACTTAGAAAAGCTCTTGACCTAAGTCACATGCATCTGGTGTAATTGCATTAAACTGTCTGTAAGATCACTTCCTTCTTGGAGATTCTACAATACTGTGGCAGCTCTGACTAGAGAATGAATGAGCCATCCTGTCTTCACTCCATTTCCCTTTCTTTTTCATCCCCTTTGATAACTTCTTATAACACTGAGACAGTTGAGACAATGTATTGTTTTTGACATCTACCAATCTGGGAGTAGAATGGGAAGTATGAAAGTAGAAAGTGATGCCTGGTGCTGTGCTGTATTCTTATCTACGCACCAGTGGCTGTTGTCCATCTTCTAGTGTTCACATCTGGTGGATTATTTGGGTTAGAATGCTAGTTTAGAATTCCTGTTTATGTAAGAAAAATATAGTCAAAGCATAGATGACAAGGACAATATAATGGAATTTAGCAACATGGATTATTCAGGGATAAGCAGCAGATTTTTAAGATATTAACTTCAAGCATTTGTTTTCTTAATTCCTGTCAGTGAAGTTTGAGAAAAGTTGCTTCTGCTCTTTGGGTCTCAGTTTTCTTTTGTGACATGGGAGGAATTATTCCAGATGGGCTCTAAATTTCTTTAAATCTCTAATATCTATGAGTGTATGGTACATGTATGAGGTCTTACAAATCATCTTATCTCAAAATTTTATCGATAATTTCTATTTACTTAAACTCACTTGAAAAGTAAGAATATTCAGTAGTAAGTATCTGCATTAATTTTAACTGATACAAGCTTAGTTTAGTGACATGGCAATTTAGCTTTTATTTTCAGTGTAGGGTTTCAATGTAGCCAATCTCAATAATAATATTCCCCTGTATGTCTTCTATCTTTTTAATGGTGTGCATATAACTACAAAGAATTTAATATGCTCCTGGATATTATGAAGTAAACCATGTAAGAGAAATTATATTCATATACAATAAAAGATAATAGGTATTCACCTGACATTTTATTTCTGTACAATCTTATTAATTTCCCTCTTTCAGAATTGAAATAAAATATTCATGTATCTCAGTGTAACAAACTGTTTCTCATTTCTTTTATCTCCTCTCAATGTTCTTTTCTTTTTATAACTGTTGAGTGTTTTTACCATCTTGACTTGCCAAACCAATTTATATATATATTCTTTCCTTTCAGAAGCAATAAATGGTTATATGATAATTGTAGAAAATTAAGAAAATTGCAACTCTAGAAATATTAAGGCCAGATTAATTGTAATCTATCAAGAAAGCTCTGTTAACATCTTTGGATTTCTTCCACTGGAACCTATTAAATCAGGGCAGTGACATAATCCAACATGTTAAATAAATTCACTCTGGTTGCTGTATGCAGAGTACAATGAAAGGGCAAGAGTAGAAACAGGGAGATCAGTTAGGAGGCTATTAAACAGAGCAGGAGGGAGAATATATGTTTTGACCTAGGAGGGTAGCAACAAAACTGCAGAGAAATGGTTAAATGAAAGGGAAATATAATTTAAAGAGCCAGAAGAATTTGATAATGGAATGAATGTGGGATATTAAAAAAAAAGAAGGGGGGATGAAAATTATGATCCTGAGCAAATGAATGGATAGTGAAACCATTTACTGATTTGCGGAAAGCTAAGGAGGAGTTAAATTGACTTCTGCTTTGGATGTGACAAATTTGAGATGCCTAATAAATATCTAAGTAAAGATTACATTGCTAGTTGGATAAACAGTTTGAATGCAAGGGACATATTCAGGCTGGAAATATGATTTTAGTGATCTCCCATAGAAATACTTATTCTACCAAAAATTTAGAGAAAAGCTAACACATACCCTACTCAAACTTTTCCAGAAAATTGCAGAGGAAGGTAAAACTGCCAAATGCATTCTAAGAGGCCATCATCACCCTAATACCAAAACCAGACAAAGATGCCACAAAAAAATAAAACTACAGGCCAATATCGCTGATGAACATAGATGCAAAAATCCCCACAAAATTCTAGCAAATAGAACCCAACAACATATAAAAAAGATCATACATCATGCTGCTGCTGCTGCTAAGTCGCTTCAGTCGTGTCTGACTCTGTGCAACCCCATAGATGGCAGCCCACCAGGCTCCCCCGTCCCTGGGATTCTCTAGGCAAGAACACTGGGAGTGGGTTGACATTTCCTTCTCCTATGCATGAAAGTGAAAAGTGAAAGTGAAGTCGCTCAGTCGTGTCCAACTGGTAGTGACCCCACGGACTTCAGCCTGCTAGGCTCCTCCATCCATGGGATTTTCTAGGCAAGAGTACTGGGGAGTGGCTTCCTATTGCCTTCTCTGCATACATCGTGACCAGGGCTTTATCCCAGGAATGCAAGTATTCTTCAATATTCACAAATCAATCAATGTGATATACCACATTAACAAGCTGAAAGATAAAAATCATATGATTATCTCAGTAGATGCAGAGAAAGCCTTTGACAAAATTCAACATCCATATATGATGAAAACCCTCCAGAAAGCAGGCATAGAAGGAACATACCTCAACATAATACAAGCCATATATGATAAAATCACAGCAAACCTTGTCCTCAATGCTGAGAAACTGAAAACATTTCCCCTAAAGTCAGGAACAAGAAAAGGATGCCCACTCTCACCACTACTATTCAACATAGTTTTGGAAGTTTTAGGCACAACAATCAGAGAAGAAAAAGGAATAAAAGGAATCCAGATTGGAAAAGAAGTAAAACTCTCACTGTTTGCAGATGACATGATCCTCTACATAGAAAACCCTAAAGACACCACCAGAAAATTACTAGGGCTAACCAATGAATGTAGTAAATTTGCAGGATATAAAATCAACACACAGAAATCCCTTGCATTCCTATACATTAACAACAAGAAAACAGAAAGAGAAATTAAGGAAATACTCCTATTTATCATTGAGATGAAAATAATAAAATGGGAATAAATCTACCTAAAGAAACAAAAGACCTATATATAGAAAACTATAAGACACTGATGAAAGAAATCAAAGATGACACAAATAGATGGACAAATATACCCTGTTCATGGATTGGAAGAATCAATATAGTGAAAATGAGTATACTACCCAAAGCAATCTATAGACTCAATGCAATCCCTATCAAGTGACCAACGGTATTTTCACAGAACTAGAACAAATAATTTCAAATTTCTATGGAAATGCAAAAAACCTCAAATAGCCAAAGCAATCTTCAGAAAGAAGAATGGAACTGGAAGAATCAACCTGCCTGACTTCAGACTATACTACAAAGCTACAGTCATCAAGACAGTATGGTACTGGCACAAAGACAGAAATATAGATCAATGGAACAAAATAGAAAGCCCAGAGATAAATCCATGCACCTATGGACACCTTATCTTTGACAAAGAAGGCAAGAATATACAATGGAGAATAGATAATCTCTTTAACAAGTGGTGCTGGAAAAACTGGTCAACCACCTGTAAAAGAATGAAACTAGAACACTTTCTAACACCATACACAAAAACAAACTCGAATTGGATAAAAGATTTAAATGTAAAAAAAATGTAAAAAAAAAAAAAGATTTAAATGTAAGGCCAGAAACTATAAAACTCCTAGAGGAAAGCATAGGCAAAACACTCTCTGACATAAATCACAGCAGGATCCTCTATGACCCACCTCCCAGAGTAATGGAAATAAAAGTAAAAATAAACAAATGGGACCTAATTAAAATTGAAAGCTTTTGCACAATGAAGGAAACTATAAGCAAGGTGTAAAGATAGCTTTCAGAAGGGGATAAAATAATTGCAAATGAAGCAACTGACAAAGAATTAATCTCAAAAATATACAAGCAGCTCATGCAGCTACATTCCAGAATAATAAACAACCCAATCAAACAATGGGCCAAAGAACTAAAGACATTTCTCCAAAGAATACATACAGATGGCTAACAAACACATGAAAAAATACTCAACATCACTCATTATCAGAGAAATGCAAATCAAAACCACAATGAGGTACCATCTCATGCCAGTCAGAATGGCTGTTATCAAAAATCTACAAAAATAAATTCTGGAGAGGGTGCAGAGAAAAGGAAACCCTCTTACATTGTTGTGGGCATGCAAACTAGACAGCCCCTATGGAGAACAGTGTGAAGATTCCTTTAAAAAGTGGAAATGGAACTGCCATGCTGCTGCTGCTGCTGCTGTCATTTCAGTAGTGTCCGACTCTGTGCGACCCCATAGAGGGCAGCCCACCGGGCTCCCCCGTCCTTGGGATTCTCCAGGCAAGAACACTGGAGTGGATTGTCATTTCCTTCTCCAAAGCAAGAAAGTGAAAAGTAAAAGTGAAGTCACTCAGTCATGTCCAACTCGTAGCAACTCCATGGACTACAGCCTACCAGGCTCCTCCATCCATGGAATTTTCCAGGAAAGAGTACTGGAGTGGGGTGCCATTGCCTTCTCTATAGAACTGCCATAAAACCCAGCAATCCCACTGCTGGGCATACACACCAAGGAAATCAGAATTGAAAGAGACACGTGTACCCCAATGTTCATTGCAGTACTGTTTACAATAGCCAGGACATGGAAGCAACCTAGATGTCCATTGGCAGATGAATGGATAAGAAATCTGTGGTACATATACACAATGGAATATTACTCAGCTATTAAAAAGAACACATTTGAATCAGTTCTAATGAGGTGGATAAAACTGGAGCCTATTATACAGAGTGAAGTAAGTCAGAAATAAAAATACCAATACAGTATATTAAAGCATATATATGGAATTTAGAAAGATGGTAAAGATGACCCTAAATGCGAGACAGAAAAAGAGACACAGATATAAAGAATAGACTTTGGACTCTGTGGGAGAAGGTGAAGGTGGAATGATTTGAGAGAATAGCACTGAAACATGTGTATTACCATATGGGAAATAGATCACCAGTTCAAGTTCAATGCATGAAACAGGGCACTCAGAACCAGTGCACTGGAATGACCCTGAAGGATGGGACGGGAAGGAGATGGGAGGGGGGTTCAAGATGGGGGACACAGGTACACCCGTGGCTGATTCGTGTCAATGTATGGAAAAAACCACCACAATACTATAAAGTAATTAGCCCCCAATTTAAATAAGTTAATTTTAAAAATAAATAAAAACAGGAAGAGTAGTAAAAGTGTTACTAATCTGAAACTATTTTTTAAGCAAATAAAAAAGCAAGTAGTAGAAAAAAAAATAGTTATAAAAATAGAAACTAAGGATAGAAATATGCTTCCCTCATATCTTCCTTCATAGTTCAATTGGTAAGGAATCCACCTGCAATGTTGGAGACACCAGTTGGATTCCTGGGTCATGAAGATCCCCTGGCGAAGGGATAGGCTATCCACTCCAGTATTCTTGGGCCTCCCTGTGGCTCAGCTGGTAAAGAATCCACCCTCAATGTGGGAGATCTGGGTTCTATCCCTAGGTTGGGAAGATCTCCTGGAGGAGGGAAAGGCTACCCACTCCAGTAGTCTGGCCTGGATCACAAAGAGTCAGACACGACTGAGTGACTTTCACTTTGAAGCATAGAAATACTTCATTACAGAAAACATGGGTTCACAAAAGACTGAGTTTTGACAGAGAAATGAAGAGATATGAAGAGTAAGTCTTGATGCTCTGCAATATTTGGAGGGAAAGAATTCAACACAGCACACTAAAAAGTAGCACACTGTAAGATATAAGTAAAAGGGTATGGCGTTCCAGACAGCAAGTGACAACAGGTTTCCAGATGAGACTGCAGCGGCAACAAATGGTAATGCTGAAAAGTCATTGTATTTTCCTATCTCAAATGGTGCCATGGATATTATAAACACTTTGGTAATATTTTCTGTCTACAAAATGTTGAAGTTGAAAAACTGACATTCTTTTCTAAAAATCGATTTTGATAAGATGTGAATTCCCAAATAGACTTTATTCTTGAAAGTCTCATAACCAAAATGGAATTAAATACCAACATTTAAACATAATGGTTAAAGATTATTTTGTTTAACATAATGAATGATAGACACCAAGCCAGTTGGCAAATATTAGAATTATGATTTAATCAAATCTCTATTATTCTGCCTTGTATTATTTGAAATTAATGGGCTTCCCAGGTGGTACAGTGGTAAAGAATTTGCCTGCCAATGCAGGAGATGCCAGAGACACAGGTTTCGATCCCTGGTTTGGGAAGATCCCCTGGAGGAGGAAATTGTAACCCAGTCCAGCGTTCTTGCCTGGAAAATTCCACGGACAGAGGAGACTGGTGGGCTACAGTCCAGGGGGTCGCAAAGAGTTGGACATGACTTAGTGACTGAGAACACAGCTCACAAAGACTATAATGTTCTTCCTAAAGTTATCTAGCTACCATTGTCTCTCAATATTCTTTTAAACTCTCATTCTTGTTCCCTATTCATTTGCTAATTTTAAAGGGCTTAATTGTGTTTGAACATAAAATTAGCAAGAAAAAAAAAAAAAACATAATTCTTAATGTTAATAATAGTGTCTCATCGTTTATCTGCACCACAATATATTTAACCAATTCCCTAAAGCTGAGCTTCCATTTATTATTGTTGCTTATGTAAATAACATGTCAATAGTCTACATGTTTCAGTAAATAAAATATAATGTAAAATTTGCTAGAAACACAAGCAATAGAGGGGAGATAAAAGATAGGAAAAGAATGATGATTAAAAAAACAAAACAAAAACAAAACCTCTCTATTTCTCTCCAGCACATATCTAAGAGAAAAATTCTGTATATCAGGATAGGTATAGGCTTAAATTTACATATAAGAAACTGGCAAAAAGTTCTCCCCCATGGTTGTACTGTTTCTCATACTCCCACAGGACTAACTTCCTGCTGAGCTTCTCCATACGCCTGCCAACACTTGATATAAATATTTTAAAATTCTAGTCATACTTGTGGCCCTGTAGTGACATTTAATTATTGTTTTAATTTGCCTCTAAAACTAGTAATCCTTAATAATTTCTCAGATGTCTGTTGGTCATTTTTAAGTCTTTTTAGGCAAATTGTTTTTCCTTATTCTTTGACCCAATTTCAATCAGAAATTTGTCTTTTTTCTTTTTCATTTTTTTTGGCCTTGCCACATGGCATGCAGGATTCTAATTCTCTGACCAGTTATTGAACCACACCCCCTTTGTTAGAAGTGGGAAGTCTTAACCACTTGATCACCAGTAAGTCCTAGAAATTTATCTTTTAATTGATATATTTATATACTCTGGAAATAAGTTCTGTCAGACATAGGTATTGCAAATATATTTTCCCAAGCTTTATTTTGGTATTGATTCTATCATCAGTGTTTCTAGTTTGCATACGTTTTTTGTTTCAATGAAGCATAATTTATCGGTTTTGATCTTCATAATTATATAACTGTCTGTGTTCTAAAATATTTATCATTCATGGTCATAAAGACTTTTTCCCTTCCTAGTTTGCTGAGAGTTTTTAAAGTTTATTTTGAATGGATATCAGATTTTATATTTACAAAATTTTCATGGAAAATCTTGATTTAAATATCTGTGTCCATTGAAATTATTATATCATTCCCCTTTATTTTCTTAATTTTAATTGCAATGATGTTTCAATGTACAATCTTGCATTTCTGGATTTGCTTTGTTAATATTTTGTTAAAGATTTTTGCTTTCCAAAAATGACTATTAATGATGTGGAAATCACTACAGATGGTGACTGCAGCCATGAAATTAAAAAATGCTTACTCCTTGGAAGGAAAGTTATGACCAACCTAGATAGCATATTCAAAAGCAGAGACATTACTTTGCCAACAAAGGTTCGTCTAGTCAAGGCTATGGTTTTTCCTGTGGTCATGTATGGATGTGAGAGTTGGACTGTGAAGAAGGCTGAGCGCCAAAGAATTGATGCTTTTGAACTGTGGTGCTGGAGAAGACTCTTGAGAGTCCCTTGGACTGCAAGGAGATCCAACCAGTCCATTCTAAAGGAGATCAGCCCTGGGATTTCTTTGGAAGGACTGATGCTAAAGCTGAAACTCCAGTACTTTGGCCACCTCATGCGAAGAGTTGACTCATTGGAAAAGACTCTGATCCTGGGAGGGATTGGGGGCAAGAGGAGAAGGGGATGACAGAGGATGAGATGGCTGGATGGCATCACCGACTCGATGGACGTGAGTCTGAGTGAACTCCGGGAGTTGGTGATGGACAGGGAGGCCTGGCGTGCTGCTATTCAAGGGGTTGCAAAGAGTCGGACATGACTGAGCAACTGATCTGATCTGATCTGATGATGTAGAATTATCTCCTGTTGCAGTGGTTTTGCCTATGTTTAGATTTGAGATTTTGTTGACTTCATAATATGATTTGGGACGTGTTCTACTTTCTGAAATAATTTGTCTAATTATTATTGTTTATTCCTTAATTATTTGAGAGAATTTATGAGAGAGGCCATCTGTGCATAAAGGTTTTGTTGTGAAAAGATTTTAACATTTAACTCAATTTTTTGAACTGCTTTTTTCCTTTCTTCCTTATTTAAAAGTTTTCCTTTTAAATATAGATTTAAATATTGCCAAATTTAATTTGCTAATTTTCAATTATCTAATAAATAAGTCCATTTCATCTCAGGTTATTGAATTTACTGACAAAAATAGTTTATGTGTCTAGAAATTATTGGGAAATCTTTTATTTGGCATCTGTTTTTAGCAATGCTTTTTCTACTTAGTTGTCAGTAGTTGATCAACTATATTGATTATTTGAAAACAATAAATGCTTAATTTTGTTAATTTCTCTAATGCTGGTATGTTTTTATTTCAGTTATTTCAACTATTATCATTGCTCTTTCCTTCTTCCTGCATACTTTTCTAGTGATTTGGTCTTTTTATTTTGTTATTTCTCCAGTTAAAGCTTAGATCATTGATTTAATTATTTTAACAAACATTCCCTGAAGAAGGAAATGGCAAGTCACTCCAGTATTCTTGCCTGGAAAATCCCATGGACAGACGAGCCTGTTCATGGGGTTGCAAAAGAGTCAGACATGACTTAGCAACTAAAAAGCAACAATAGGCATTTAAAGCTATTCTATTCTATTTCTCTAAGCACTTGTTTTTGATGCATCACACAAATTTGGTTATGTGTTTTTAGTTTCATTGAATTAGAAATAATATCTAATTTCCTGTGTGAAGTCTTAGACCTAAGGATTATACAGTAAATATTGGCTAATTTCTGAATATTTGGAGATTTTCCCACAAAATTTTAAATTCAGTTCTAATTTAGTTGTATTTATGTGAGTCTGGGTGAACTCCGGGAGTTGGTGATGGACAGGGAAGCCTGGCGTGCTGCGATTCATGGGGTCGCAAAGAGTCAGACACGACTGAGCGACTGAACTGAACTGAACTGATTGTTGTCACAGAAAACTAACTAATCTAGTCACATGGACCATAGCCTTGTCTAACTCAATGAAAAATTGACTGTTGTCGCAGCACCTACTCTGAATGATATGAATTAGTTGAAATTTATTGAGACTTGTTTTATGCACATAAAATAATCTATATTTTGAAATACTTGGGTGTAGTATTATTTACATGCTAATTGCTTAATTATTAAGTTAAAATATTTCACTATTTGACAAATTTCTCTTGTCTATTGTTCCATCAATCAAGGGGAAGAGTTATTAATATTTTCCATAACTATTGCTGAATTTTTATATGGCTTTGTTAGTTTTATTTAATCTCTTTTTGGGGTTTCCAAGGTTACTCAGTGGTAAAGAGTCCCTCTGCCAATGTAGGAGACACAGGAGACGCGGTTCCATGCTTGGGTCAGGAAGATCCCCTAGAAGATGAAATGGCACCCACTTCAGTATTCTTGACTGGTAAATCCCATGGACAGAGGGGTCTAGCAAGCTATACTCCATGGGGTTGCAAAGAGTCGAACATGACTTAGTGACTAAACAACATTTGTTGTTATGAAATATCCATAGTAATACTGCTATTGCTGTTGCTAAGTCGCTTCAGTCGTGTCCGACTCTGTGCGACCCCATAGACGGCAGCCCACCAAGCTCCACCATCCCTGGGATTCTCCAGGCGAGAACACTGGAGTGGGTTGCCATTTCCTTCTCCAGTGCATGAAATTGAAAAGTGAAAGTGAAATTGTTCAGTCATGCCCGACCCTCAGCGACCCCATGGACTGCAGTCTTCCAGGCTCCTCCGTCCATGGGATTTTTCCAGGCAAGAGTACTGGAGTGGGGTACCATTGCCTACTACTGCTCTTTAAATATTTTTATTTAAAATCAATTTAAACCATTATTTTTTAACTTTCACTTTTTAAATATAGTAGAAAATTTCTGTCTTTCAATTGAAGTATTTAGTTTATTTACATTGAATGTAATTATTAACATGTTTGGATCTATTTTCCTATTTGTTCTTTATTTGCTCTTTGTCTCATTTTTCTACCTTCCTGATTTTTATGTTAAGTGAAAGCTTTTGGTGTTTATTTTGTCAAATAACTTTTTAGTTGTGTATGTTAATAATTCATTTTTATTTTATTATTTTATCTAGGGATTACACTATAACATCGTTACTTGCAATAATACATCATTATTTACTTTGAAATGAAGTCAAACAAATATATATTATAATAAATTTACAAAAGTATGGTTTTATTTAACTTTCCATTCTTTGTCCTCTTTTGTTATTTATTTGACTGTTCATATATTATAAACTCCACAGTACAGCATCATTATTCTTACATATTTCATTATCCTTTAATGAGATTAATGTGAAAAAAAAAAAGATTATTAACAATCATGTATTAGCTATTTCCAGTGATCTCTATTTTCCTATAGATTCAAGTTTTCTATAAGGCATTTTACTTGCTCAAGCCTAAAGAACTTCTTTTAAAATATCTCCTACTGTAATGACCTATATAGGAAAAGAATGTAAAAAAGAGTAGATATATGTATATATAAAACAGATTCACTTTGTTGTACAGCTGAAACTAACACAACATTGTAGATCAACTATACCCTAGTAAAATTTAAAAAAATAAAATATCTCCTTCTGCTAAGTCGCTTCAGTCGTGTCCAACTCTGTGCGACCCCATAGACGGCAGCCCACCAGGCTCTCCAGTCCCTGGGATTCTCAAGGCAAGAACACTGGAATGGGTTGCCATTTCCTTCTCCAATAAAATAAAATAAAATATCTCCTAGTATAGTTCTAATAATGACAAAATTTTTCTTAGCTTATGTTCCCAGAATAATTTCTAAGTAAGTAGTATCCTTACATTCTTTGAGATAAGAGTTCAGAGAGGCCGCTTTTTGAGAATAGTGCCCTTGTATAAAAGCAGTTTAAACCATTCTCTTTTTTATAGTGGCACCAGGAAAGACAATGACTTTGCTAAGTTCTATTACAAATAATACTGTGTTTGTTAAAGATCATTATGTGTTCTCTTTCTCTTTCACTGAATAATAGTAACTTGAAAAGAAGCATATGAAGCATGGAAAGTGAAAAAATGGTTATATTTTATATGTAGGAAGTATTTTAGACATTTAAGAATTATAATTCTATTGACTTTTAATCTTTCATTACATGTAATCTTTTTTCTAGAGTTTTTCATTGTTATCTCATAATTTATTCTGTAATAAATATTCATTTTGTAGTTTTTTGTTTTTCAGCTATGAATAGAGGGAAATATCATTCCTATTCTTTCAAGCTGTTGATAGTTCTAAAAATTAATTTTTCTATACTATTCATTTTTACAAGAGTATTTTTATTTGAGAAAATAAAAGGATTAAAATTTCTTGCACTTGCCATATGTAAATGAAAAACTCTACAAAAGTACATTTATTTTAAAAAATCTACATATCTGGTTCCTATAGTGAATTTTCTACTGCATTTACCACATATTTCTTAAACCTGTCAGACAAGGAATGCTATTCAAAGATATAGCATTAGCTGACTCACTAAAGCTAATGGTTAAATTTCCTTAGCTCTTGTTAAGTCATTATGTTATAAAATATAGAACCACAAAAAATAAACATTTATTTGTAGTCATAATAACTGCCGGCTCTACCGTGACTTCTAAACGAGTATATAATTAACTAAAATAACAAGCTCACAAATATGTATTTGCACTACAATTTTTGCTAGGTGCAAGCTGTTAAAGTACAAAGTTTCATGCTGTTGCAAATCATGTTAATATTAAATATATCTGGCACTTTTCACCTCTATTAAGAAAAATAAGTAAACATTCAAAAATATTAAGGCATTCATAAAATTTTCCTTATCAAAAGAGACTCCTGTATCTTCTACTGAAAGGCTAGACATTTATTTTCAATAATTCTTTCCCTTTCAATCCCAAGGAATTTCCTTTGTAAGTGATTAGATAGAAATAATGTGTTTTGTCAGTTCATATATTTGTTCACTTACTTTAAAATTCCTATTTATGAAAACAGTTTATGAATTTAGTTAACCACGATAGTTAGTGCCACTCTAGCAATGAGTGTTCTTCCAAAATGAAGATTAAAAGCCTTTAATAAGCAATGTGGGAATAAAATGTTTTTCAAAGGATCCGAAGAATTAAGAGTATTGGCCATATCTTAGCCTTTGCCTGACACACAATTTTTGAAAAACAATGGCCACCAATTTTCAAAATAATTATTATATTACTTTTGATTATAGTAGACAAGTTTCTTGCAGTGGCTTCCCACTCAAATACTGAAAGTAAAATGATACCTCACTTATTATTCGTTGTCAGTACTTTATATGTGTAGTTACGTGCTGTAAGGATTTAGTTAATGCCAATCTTTTTGCTATTGTTTGACCTATAGCAAGTTTATAATGACTGTTAACTTCCTTCTCCTTTCCTTTTCCTTTATCCATTCCCCTCCTTCTCCTCTCATCTTATTATCTCACTTCTCAATTACAATACTTTGACTTTATTATTGTGTACTATCCAATAATTAATATAATAAGATTAAAGTCTCTGATGCTGGGAGGGATTGGGGGCAGGAGGAGAAGGGGAAGATGGCTGGGAGGGATTGGGGG
Organism: Bison bison bison; assembly: GCF_000754665.1. NCBI lineage: Eukaryota > Metazoa > Chordata > Mammalia > Artiodactyla > Bovidae > Bison > Bison bison. The sequence goes on from NW_011494788.1 coordinate 1,922,847, forward strand.
CAGGAGGAGAAGGGGACGATGGCTGGATGGCATCACTGACTCGATGGATGTGAGTCTGAGTGAACTCCGGGAGTTGGTGATGGACAGGGAGGTCTGGTGTGCTGCGATTCATGGGGTCGCAAAGAGTCCGACACCACTGAGCGACTGAACTGAACATCCATTATTTAATCAGATGATATTGTGCCTTTATATATCTGATAAATGATTTATATAATGCTTTGTATTAACACCTGTTTGGTGGATGAGGTTGGTGAGTAATTAGCATACTTAGGGTCACATGGGAAATTAACAATGAGCATCAAATTTGAATCTGATTTTATCTGATATCAAAATTATACTATTGTACTGTATTAAATTTTCTTTTAAATAACAGATTTATACATACTCAATGTAGGAAGTGAAAAAATATTCTAAATAAATAAAAGGTTAAAAATTTGCTACCCCCTTTCTCACCCCAATAGTTTATTTTTGGCCTTTTACCTTTCCTGATGTTTATGTTAACTATTTCAATATTTTTAATAATTGTTGTTCTTTGTGACATTTTTGCCTAAATCATGCCATATTTAGATATTACTCTACAAGTTACTTTGCTCATGTTAAACCAAAGTGAAAGTGAACATCGTGACTAACTGTTTGCGACCCCATGGACTATACAGTCCATGGAATTCTCCAGGCCAGAATACTGGAGTGGGTAAACTTTCCCTTCTCCAGGGGATCTTCCCAAACTAGTCATCGAACCCAGTTCTCCCTCATTGCAGGCGGATTCTTCACCAGCTGAGCCACAAGGGAAGCCCAGGCATACTGGAGTGGGTAGCCTATCCCTTCTCCAGACGATCTTCCTGACCCAGGAATTGACCCAGGGTCTCCTGCATCACAGGCAGATTCTTTACCAACTGAGCTATCAGGGAAGCCCTTGTTGAACCAAAGTATATTCTAAACCTCCTTCTAGCTCAGCATACAGAGGCCAATCCAATTTGTTAGACTGATATATCATTGTTAATAGCTGTATGATTTTCCTAAGATTGCATATATATATATATCACATTTTTAGTCCATTGTTTTCTTTATGGATATTTTTGTTATTTTTAGTTTTGTCACCATAAGCAATGCCTCAGTGTATCTATCTAGACATACATTTATATTTGCAACTTTACTCATATATTCTAGATATTAGATTTCTGAAGGGGGAATCATTTTATCGAACAATGTCTGTATTTTAATTTTTGGTTGGTATTTTCAAATTACTTTCCAAAAGGGCTAAAGCTATCACACTTTGACTAACAATGTTCTGGTTCTGCATTTTTACTGTTTTTTGAAATAATCACCATTTAATATTTTGTCAATGTTATTGGAGAAGGAAATGGCAACCCACTCCAGTATTCTTGCCTGGAAAATCCCAGGGATGGGGGAGCCTGGTGGGCTGCCATCTATGGGGTCGCACAGAGTCAGACACGACTGAAGCGACTTAGCAGCAACAGCAGTAGTATGGGAGAAATAGTGTCTCATTATTGCTTCAATTTAAGGCTGAAAAAAACATTCAAGTATTTCATTGTTTTTTAGAATTTCTTGATCATATAATGCTATTTATATCTTTCACCTGTCTTTCTACTGGATTGTTTGTGTTTTCTTATCAATATGCAGATAACTATCCAGAATACATATTTTAACTTTGTTTATATTTTTATCTAAGTAAATTTTTAATTTAAAGATGCCAGTTATATTTTTCTTTTGATTTTTATGTTTCTAGTCCTCTTTTGAAGTCTATCTGTCCTAATTTAGATAAATATTCTCTAATTTTACTTTCTGAAATTGATATTCATTTTTTTATTCCTTTAATGTATTTAATTTATTCAAAAATATTTATTGATCATAAAATGTGTGTAAGGCCAAATCATGGGTTCTTGGGAATCTTGAGTGTTAAAACAAAACAATAAAAAAGTTGACAGAATTGTGATATGTGCCACAGAAAAATATAAGATGGAGAAGGTCATGGGAATTAAATTCTACAGATGTAGGTACCAGTGTCTGGGTATATTTATGAATGGAATGTTCAGGCAGTCCTCACTGAAAATAAAATTTTAACCAAGATCCGAAGTGTGTGGTATGAGATGAGCATATATTTGACAGAAGATGCTCCCAAGCAAAGCAAGGAGTTAATGCAAAACCCCTATAATCTTTTTAAAAAATGTTTATTGGGGTACAGTTGATTTACAATTTTGTATTAGTTTCAGGTGTACAGCATATACAGTGAATCAGTCATATATACATACATATATCCACTCTCTTTAAAAGATTCTGTTCCCATATAGGCTGTTGCAGAGTATTAAATAGAGTTCCCTGTGCTACACAGTAGGTCCTTATTAGCCATCGTAGTTGTGTATATGTCAGTTCAAATATTCCAGCTTATTCCTCCCTCTCTGCTTACCCCTGGTAACCATAAGTTTGTTTTCTATATCTGTAACTCTATTTCTGTTTTGTAGATAAGTTCGTTTGTACCCTTTGCTTTTTATTTATTTTTTTTCTTTTTTTTAAATTTTATTTTATTTTTAAACTTTACATAATTGTATTAGTTTTGCCAAATATCAAAATGCTTTTTAGATTCAACATACAAGCAATATTATGTGGTATTCGCCTTGTCTTTAAACAGGATGCTTGCTCTTTAAGGGAAAGTGGAAAGCCGGTATAGCTGAGATAGAATGAGAGAAAAATAGGAGATAAAATTAGAAAAGAGATGGGAGTTGGTGATAGCAACAATGAGGATAGAAGCATCAGAAGAGTAGGAGAAATTAAATCAAGTTGTACATGCCATTCTTAGAAGTTTGGCTTTAACTGTGAATGAAATGGGAAGCTATAGCAGGAATTTGTGAAAAAGAAATAATTTGATTTGAGCTATAATTTTAGAGGATCATTCTCTGTGTTCTTCATGAGAATACATTTTAGAGGGACAAGAGTGAAGATAGGAAGACTGTTTAGGGGCTAGTATAATCTAGGTGAGAGATAATAGTGGCTTTTACCAGAAAAGTAACAATGGGTGTGGTCAAAGTGGTCCTACTATGGATACATTTTAAAGATACAACCAATAAAATTTCCTTATATTATGTGTGGCCAGGAATACTCCTCAGCCAATACTGTAAAACCAAACTTGTTGATGAAATCTTAATAGAGACTACAATTAGGAATGTTAAGAGTCAAAAGAGGTCTCATTTCATCAGCTACACTGATGACAATATTCTTGATGTCCTTTACCTATGGATTCTTCATCAACTCCTCTTTGCTCTTTGATTCTGAAGGCTTCTTCAACTTGTTAACCTTTGGGCTAATTTGCTGGAGGTCAATGTTAATGAAGTCCTCAACACTGTCAACTTTGTATGAATCCTTCCTTTCAAAGGTGTAAACTTATCTATGATCTCAAAACCCAGATGAGCAGTTGGTCGGCAAGGGGCAGGGGAGGGAAGTTAGGCAAATGCCAGGAACCCCCATCTTCTCAGAATCTGGCAGATACAAATCCTCAATGCTACATCATGCGTATATGCTCTTATATTTGTATATAGAATAGCATGTGTGTATATATATTTTTTCTGTAGCTAACTTTTTAGTATTTTTTCTAACTCAATTGCATTGTGGTCAGAGGATTATACTATATATCAATTCAAATTCTGAAATTCCTTATGTTGCAAATTAAAAGGTCATTCTGCAGTTCTTGCTTAAATGATGTAACACTTAGTGAACACACACACACACACACACACACACAATACATTTAACATTAAGTCAAGTTTCCTAAACAGACTGTTTAGGTCTTCTAATCACTTATTACTGATTTCCTGGCTTCTGTAGTTAAAGGAAGAATTCTATTCCAGTTTTTTGATAGAATTATAGACTTGTCCATTTCAATATTTAGTTCTTTAGACTTTTGCTTGGAGAGGGCAATGGCAACCCACTCCAGGACTCTTGCCTGGGAAATCCCATGGACAGAGGAGCCTGGTAGGCTGCAGTCCCTGGGGTTGGGAAGAGTCGGACATGACTGAGCAACTTCACTTTCACTTTTCACTTTCATGCACTGGAGAAGGAAATGGCAACCTACTCCATATTCTTGCCTGGAGAATCCCAGGAATGGAAGTCTGGTGGGCTGTTGTCTATGGGGTCGCACAGAGTCGGACACGACTGATGTGACTTAGCAGCAGCGGCAGACTTTTGCTTCATATGTGGTAAGCCTACAGAGGATGAGATGGCTGGATGGCATCACTGACTCGATGGACGTGGGTCTGAGTGAACTCTGGGAGTTGGTGATGGACAGGGAGGCCTGGCGTGCTGCGATTCATGGGGTCGCAAAGAGTCGGACACAACTGAGCGACTGAACTGAACTGAACTATGTTTGTATGTTGCAAACAAAATTAGAATTGTTATGCACCTGCCCAGTTGTGTCTCTTTGCCACCCCATGGACTGTAGCCCAGCAGGTTCCTCTGTCTATGGGAGTATCTTGGCAAGATTATGTTGCCAGGTCACTGGAGTGAATTGTCATTTCCTCCTCCAGGGGATCCTCCTACTCCAGGGTTCAAACCTGTGTCTCCTGTGGCTCCTGCATTGGCAAGAGAATTCTTTACCACTGAACCACCTGGGAATCCCAGAATTGTTATACATTCTACTAAACTGACTCTTTTATCACTGTGAAATACTCTCTTTTTCTCTAGAAATGCTTTTTTCCTAATGTCTCATATTAATATTATATATGTTTTATTTTAATTGTCTTTATATGTCATAGCTTTTTGCATTCTTTAATTTAATCTTGTATGTATCTTACTGTTTTATAAACAATAAACAGAACTCTGATTTTTAAAATCAAGTATAGCAACCTTTGCATTTAATTAGAGTTTTATCCATTTATCTTTAATGTAATCATAAATATTGAATTTAAATTTTAGTGAGGACTTTCTATTTTTTATGCTTGTTATAGACATTTTTGTTTACATATTTTCTACTTGAAAAAAAATTTTGTGTTTAACCTAGAAATTGTCACATGAATCTTGATTTATCAAAGTCTAATGACAATTAGACCCTTTCCTTCTTTTAAGCACTTTTGATTGCTTATATACTACAGTTATGTTCGTTAATATATTAATTTGTAAGTACTGGCAATTGATAGTATACTTTCCCTTTTCTTGCTTTTTATATTTTCCTGAAAAATGCTATTTGGGTTCTTTTTTTTCTCTTCTTCCTGTATAATTCCTTTATATTTTCCTTTATTGCACATTTTCTGGAGATATATTTTCACCTTTTCTTGTCTGAAAATTTATTTATTTCACTTTTATACTTAATGAATACTTTGTACTGGACATAGAATTCTAATTTAATAGCTGTTTTCCTTCAGCACTTTAAAGGTATCATTTCATTATCTCCTATTCTCTATTGAATTGGTTGATAAGCTCACAATGTTATTGTTTCCCTTTTGAAGGCAATCAGCTTCCGATTCTATAGCTGCCTGCAAGCTATCACTCTGCTTTAGCTTTTGGTTTTCAGAGGAATTACTATAATGTGATTTGAACTATATTTCTTGTTTCTTTTTAAAACTTGACATTTCAACACTTCTTGAATTTGTGGCTGATATTAGTCACTACTTCTGGATGTTCTTAGCCACCATCTCGTCAATATTGAGCACGTTTCATCCTCTCCTGCCTTTCATCTGGGGGATTCAACATGTGCATTATATATTTTCACCTTGTACCTTATGTCAAATACTTTCTTTTTATTTTCCATTTTATTTCATTTTATTTTCCATTGTCTTTTCTCTCCACATTTCAGTCTGCAGATTTTATTTTTTTGAGTTGTGTGTCAGATCACACTCTGAGTTCTTAATTTTAGTTATTGCTACCCTTCATTCTGGATTTTCTATTTACTTTTCTCCAGCTATCCCATGTTTCTTCCAAATTTCCAAAGAAATATTTTTTATCCTGAAAATTTAAGCTTGCGTGTGTGCTAAGTCACTTTAGTCATGTCCAACTCTTTGTGATTCTATGGATTGTAGCCCATCAGGCTCCTCTGTCCAAGGGATTCTCCAGGCAAGAATACTTGAGTGGGTTGCCATGCCCTTCTCCAGGGGATCCAGGGATCAAACCCACGTCCTTTACATCTCCTTCGTTGGAGACAGATTCTTTAACACTAGTGCCACCTGGGAAGCCTGAGTTATTTTGTATTGTTAGCCTGTGGCCTCATTTAATTTAACATATGGAGAACCTGTGGATCTCTCTCTTTTGTTTATTACTCTCATCTATGGAATTTTGTCTCTCCATTATCACTTCTTATTTATAATTTTGTGATACACATTACACATTTAACATGTGAAATAATTTATGTCTTAGAAGGTCAGTCATCTTTATATCCCAAAGTTTTATGTTTATTTCTCTCAAGTGTCTGTAGCACTAACAATCTGTATACATCCTCATCCAGTTTCAAGGATTAAGGCAGTTTGGAGTTGGGTCCTTGGAAGGGCCAGTTTACTTCTAGTTTCATTTAGCTTTTTGTTTTGTTTTTCAAAGAATATTGCCCTCTTGGGTCCCAAGCAAATTCAAGTAGTTTTCAAGCCCTTCCAGAATTAGGTGGCCATGTTTTCCTACATTGTTCTTTTAGCATAAAGTGAAAGTGAAAGTGAAGGTCACTCAGTTGTGTCCAATTCTTTGGGACCCCATGTACTGTAGAGCCCGTGGAATTCTCCAGGCCAGAATACTGGGGTGGGTAGCTTTTCCCTTCTCCAAAGGATCTTCGCAATGCAGAGATCAAACCCATGTCTTCTGCATTGCAGGCAGATTCTTTACCAACTGAGGACCATAAGGAGGCTATCAATTAATACACTCAAAATCTCTTAGAACCAGCAAATATCCAAAGATTGAAAAGTCCAGATATTGAGTTCTTATATCTGAATTTCTGTCTGCTCCTGAATTTGGTCTGGTAATTATTTATTTCTTAGCTGTTCTGTGCCTTCAAGCAGAATTTTCCTTCCAGTTTTCTGAATATTTTCAGAAGGAAAGTCTATTATCTAACCTGCACTTACTAAAATCATAAATCTTTATTGATTTTTAATTAGCAAAGGAAATATTTACATAAAGAAGAAATAACATTTTCTAAGCAGTCTTAACATTTTAAGACTATTTTGAGCTAATCTGGGGTGCAAATGTATTAAGCCTTAACAATAACACTATTTTAATTTCATTCCATCATTAAGGGTCCAACATGGTCTATCTCTTACTCTAAATAGACATAGATTGTCAATACCTTTCTGCTTTCCTTTCTTGATCATCAGCTAAATTAGCAATTTAATACATTCTATTTTTCAAATGTTCATATTAATTATTACTCATCTTTCAATTGCACTCTCAATTCTGTTACCAAACTCTTAATGTAAAGTTTCCATGTGCTGAATTTTGAAAAAGAATTTAGACTTTATTATAAAAGGTGAGATGGTCTTTGTTGCTAAATCATGTCCGACTTTTTGCAACCCCAGAGACATTAGCCCACCAGAATCCTCTGTCCATGGAGTTTTCCATGCAACAATACTGGAGTGGGTTGCCAATTCCTTCTCCAGGGGAATCTTCCCAATCCAGGGATTGAACCCAGGTCTCCTGCATTGCAGAAAGTCTCTTCACTGAATGAGACACCAGATGAAATATGTGATATTAAATAAAATTCCATTAAAATCATTTGAATAAGCTAGATTTAGATTTTTTATTTGTATATATATTATTACTATTTTAATTTAGCTTAGTTGCAACTGATAGTAGCATTTATTTATCATTATATACATAATATATATATTGTTATATTATAGAGACTTTCTGTATTTTTTTTAATTTTTCCTCCTAAAGTTAAGCCTTGTTACTAATTTGATTGTGAAATCCTTTTTAAAACATACATAGATTTAGAAGTTTAAAATCTTTTTAGTCCTATTTCAGAAATCTATTTCTCAGAGAAATTTTAGTACCATATTTTATCATTTAGAGATATGTTTAAAGTAGTTGCTCATCTAATTATCTTAATAACTTTCACCACTATATTCACTTATGAATCCTTAGGGAAAGCAGATGTCAATATCATTGATTATCATACATGTTTTTTATTTATTTAATTGACAACCTCTAAGTTGCATAAATTGCTCTTCAGTTAAATATCATCATTTTAATTTTATCAACACCAATAACATGCTTTTAGCAGTCTGTTGCCTTTGAACTTGAAAATGATTCTTAGAATTTATGACTAGATTTTTTTCAGTTAACTGCACCTTGAAGTAAATATTGCTAAAATTTAGCTTGGATGTTAGGAGAAAATGTTTATATCTGTTTCTTTTTTAGAATGTAAGAATCCTATATATCTAATGTGATTTTCTGTTCATTGATTAAATTTCCCTTTAAAGTAACAAGTGTGGATATAAAAGAAGCATAAGGAATTTTATTTCCTAGGAATAATAGAAGTTTTTTACTCTTTATTTTTTATCTTGAAACTAAGTATATACTTACTGAATTATTTTAGCCTCATAGATATATTAATTTTCACTAGAAGATGATAGCAGCATTTTGGTAGCTAGGTTTAGGGGCCGTTGATACTAAATGTGTTCTCTTAGTGAGGCATGATGCAGTTAACTGAGGGTAAGTGATCAATGTCACAGACTTCTCCCTCAAGGACATTTTCTTCAGGGAGACAGAGAAGTAAATAGTAATGATGCAATATAGTAACTTCTATTCTGGTACTTTTTAAGATGACATCATAAGACAAGAGTAGAAGCAAGGATTGTTTTTTTCCCAGAAATATTATAATCTTAACTGAGTAAGAGATATTTGAACTAAATTTTAGAGTTAATAAAAAGAAACTCATTTAATGCCTATTTATACTAGAGAGTTTTAAAAATTTTACATGTGTACACATCTAGATATGATTTATTTTACTACAAGTATTATAGTAGACATTATAATTGTCTCACTTGTTTTAGCAATTTCTTAAGAGAAATTAAGTAACTTGACACCAATCAAATATAATTTTGAACCTAGCACAGTCTAACTCCAGAGCTTGTATATTTAACAGCTATGATAGACTGCTTCCCATTATGAACATTTTTAAGTAATAGGAATATGATTAAGTTGGTAACTAATTTCTCAACACAAATTATACTCTTGGGAAGGAGAAGATAGGATACGGTTTGAGAAATATTTTGGAAAACATACTGGCACCTTATGGTGATTACTGAGATGAGAGGAAGAGAAGGAAACTATAGTTTTAGTTGGACAAGCTGCTACTGTTGAAGAAAATGCCACTGACTTGTAGAGGATAATGGCTTATCATCCCAGAGATATTCATATCAAGTCTTAAGATTGTGTCTATTGGCTTGTTTCAATAAATAATTCTTTATAACATTAATCTATAAAAATAACCAAGATAATATTAAACTTGTTTTAAATATTAAACATTATAAAATTACAGCATGATTTTAAATATGATTTACTGTTAGGGTTTCCCAGGTGGCTGAGTGGTAAAGAATCTGCCTGCCAATGCAGAAGATGTAGGAGACAGGTTAAATCCCTGAATTGGGAAGATTCTCTGCAGTAGGAAATGACCCACTCCAGTATTCCTGCCTGGAAAATTCCATGGATAGAGGAGACTGGCAGGTTGTAGACCATGGAGTTGCAAAGAGCTGGGAACGATTGAGCAGCTGAGCACACACACACACGTTATAAGCAATGAGCTTGGGTATATAGTTGGGGCACTCTAGTACTTGTGTGCAGAGAAAACTGGAGGAAAGAAGCTAGGAGATGACTTGGGATGACATGGAGAAAAGTAAGTCCAGCACCAGATGGCTGCCTGTGGTGACCTGAATGTCCTCACTCTTCATCAGCCTATGACAGCAATCAAATCAGATTGGCAGATCTGATTCTCATTGCCTTTATCTGCCTGTGTACCACTTTCTGTGTATGCTTAGTTGCTCAATTGTGTCCGACTCTTTGTGACCCTGTGGACTGTATTCAGTTCAGTCACTCAGTCATGTCAGACTCTGCAACCCCATGAATCGCAGCATGCCAGGCCTCCCTGTCCATCACCAACTCCTGGAGTTCACTCAGGCTCACAAATATCCAGATCATTCACCTAACAATTCTCAAGGAACACACCAAAGGAGCTCAGGAATAACTCTATTTATACTCTTCATTTTTAGTCTTCAGATTAGAAGATAACTTCTGAGATAACTATCTTTCAAATCATTCAAATTGCATTTGGAAGCTCATCTCTATATATGTGAAATTATTTAAAATATGGAATCTTAAATCTTTAATTTTCCTTCTATATTCTGAGATTCTATGTTACTATGATTCTATGTCATCAATAAAATTACATGGAAACTATTAGTCTCAAATCTACAAGTACAATTAATAACAGAGGCTGAAGAGTAAGACAGTTCTATATATATCCAAATCTTTAATTCCTTGAAATAATTCTAAGTAGTCTTCAGTTGCCTTCATAAATCTCAAAGTGTAAATGACTTATATCTTCTCTATGACTTTGATTAGTGTTTTGAATGACAATGTTATAAAATAAGATGCCTGTGTTCTCAAGTTGAATTTAATGTTCCAGTCAATTGGTTTTCAATCTGGTTGATGTTATTTAAGCAAGAGATGGATAAAAAATGTCCTCACCCAGAGAGAGATGCAACTCTGTTTCTAAGAAGAGGTAGCTAATTGAATTCTTCATTAATCTGCATTGCCCCTGCAACTTGCTTTTTTTTTTACCCCAAGAAAATAATATGTTAACCACAATATGAGCTGTGACTTCAGATTGTCTTTGCCTGGTTAGATGTCTAAAGCCTATGATAACTGTGAAATATGACGTTGGTATGTGTGCATGTGTGCTAAGTCGCTTCATTTGTGTCTGACTCTGCAACCCCGTAGACAGTAGCCTGCCGAGCTCCTCTGTCCATGGGATTCTACAGACAAAATACTGGAGTGGATTGCCATGCCTTCCTTCAGGGGATCTTGGAGGGTTCTCCAGGGTTGCAGTGCAGGCTGATTCTTTATGAGCAACGGGGTAAACCCTGACCTCACTGTAACAATTGTCAAAGATCATCTATGTGCCTGATCAGAAAAAAAAAAAAAGAGAGAAAATACACCAAATGCCTGAATCTAAAATGAAAACAAATAATATATGCATTTATTCTATATTTCCAAGAGAATAATTCAATATTTAACATTAATGTGATGGGATCCTGCAATATCATTGGAATCTTGTCTATCTACACACATACCAAACACAGGTGCCAAGCAACTTTAAACAGAGAAACATAAGCAAGAAAGAGAAATATGTAAGATTTAAAATAATTATCAGATCAGATCAGTCACTCAGTCGTGTCCTACTCTTTGCGACTCCATGAATCGCAGCATGCCAGGCCTCCCTGTCCATCACCAACTCCCGGAGTTCACTCAGACTCACGTCCATCGAGTCAGTGATGCCATCCAGCCATCTCATCCTCTGTTGTCCCCTCTCCTCCTGCCCCCAATCCCTCCCAGCATCAGAGTCTTTTCCAATGAGTCAACTCTTCGCATCAGATGACCAAAGTACTGGAGTTTCAGCTTTAGCATCATTCCTTGCAAAGAAATCCCAGGGCTGATCTCCTTCAGAATGGACTGGTTGTATCTCCTTGCAGTCCAAGGGACTCTCAAGAGTCTTCTCCAACACCATAGTTCAAAAGCATCAATTTTTCTATGCTCAGCCTTCTTCACAGTCCAACTCTCACAGCATAATTATAAACAATACATTGTGTTGTCCCAGTAAGTGATAGTAGCAGAGGGCTAATCTGGTATAAGGATGTCAGAGTTAGTAGAAAGAAAACTTCTAAGAAGATTAAATAAATCTATATATCTCTTCTGAAGTGGAAATAGCTGTCCAATCTATGCAAGCATGTTACTTTTCTTTAGATATTCCAAGAGGATGCAGCTTTACTGCTCACTCATTGTCTAATAATTTGGGGGGGGGGTTAGAAATAACATTTCACCCATTCAGTTCTGCCCTAGTTCCTTTAAACAGACTACGAAGTAAAATGTGATGTTTATGTGAACATCTAAAGTTTGTACATATGTCTATAAAAATATGTATTGGCAATGATACATTGAAATAAATGGAGAAGACAATGTTTAAGCAATGATTGATACCTAAATAGCTTTCTGAAGGCAAGTCTTTTGAAAATTTGTAGCAGTTTGAAGAATAGGACTCAACTGAACACATACTGTATAAAACAATGATATCTTGACAGTATATTCAAATCAAGTGTCATATAATAACCTTATACCATATTCCATATATTTATTCATGTCAAAATGTCTGTGTATTTCTTTACTGAAGCTAACATCTTTCATATTCTTCCAGGTGAAAGCATTAGTTGCTCAGTCATGTCCTACTCTTTGCCACGCTGTGGATTTTAGCACCCCCAGGCTCCTCTGTCCGTGGAATTCTCCAAGCAAGAATACTGGAGTGGGTAGCTATTTCCTTCTTCAGGGGAATCTTCCCAACTCAGGGATTGAACTCCTGTCTCCTGCATTGCATGAAGATTCTTTAACACCTGAGCCACCAGAGAAGCCCCATACTACCAAATATAATACAGCAAGTTTCATTATTCTAGACAAGAAGATCTGTGTGTTAGCTGAAGATAGTAAAGCCAATCCATCATTATAATGATTCAATAGGCTGTGGCATTTGAGATTCACCAGCTCTACAGTTGTTGAATGGCTGTTTTGTATAAACTTCTTTCCTTTTCTTTAAACATTCTGAGCAACAATTCATCTTTAAGACACCCTGTCAGACAAACTACAGGTATGTCTTTGTACATAATGTTATAGAAAAGTTACTATCAAAAGCACTTCATAGTTAATTTTAATGTTATGATATAATCTAACAACAGCTTTTAGCTCTAAAATTGAAGCAAGGATTATTCTCAATTCATGATACGATGAGTAGAATAAAAACAATGTTGTACAAGTGACAGAAACCATGTCATACATAATGTGGGGTTCCATGATTTGATCACGTTTTATCACTATGCAAGAAGGGTCTAATATATTCGATATTTTAAAAGATGGTTTCCTTTTTATTTTAGCATTATTTCATCATGACTTCATATAAACACAAAATACATATTTCTAAATTGTGTTTCCTGTGAAAGTGCTGGACTCAATATGCCAGCAAATTTGGAAAACAGCAGTGGCCACAGGACTGGGAACGGTCAGTTTTCATTCCAATCCTAAAGAAAGGCAATGCCAAAGAATGCTCAAACTACCGCACAATTGCACTCATCTCACATGCTAGTAAAGTAATGCTCAAAATTCTCCAAGCCAGCCTTCAGCAATATGTGAACCGTGAACATCCAGATGTCAAGCTGGTTTTAGAAAAGGGAGAGGAAGCAGAGATCAAATTGCCAACATTCACTGGATCATCAAAAAAGCAAGAGAGTTCCAGAAAAACATCTATTTCTGCTTTATTGACTATGCCAAAGCCTTTGACTGTGTGGATCACAATAAACTGTGGAAAATTCTGAAAGAGATGGGAATACCAGACCACCTGACCTGCCTCTTGAGAAATCTATATGCAGGCTGGGAAGCAACAGTTAGAACTGGACATGGAACAACAGACTGGTTCCAAATAGGAAAAGGAATACGTCAAGGCTGTATATTGTCATTATGTTTATTTAACTTATATGTAAAGTACATCATGAGAAACACTGGGCTGGAAGAAGCACAAACTGGAATCAAGATTGCTGGGAGAAATATCAAAAACCTCAGATATGCAGATGATACCACTGTTATGGCAGAAAGTGAAGAGGAACTAAAGAGCCTCTTGATGAAAGTGAAAGAGGAGAGTGAAAAAGTTGGCTTAAAGCTCAACATTCAGAAAACTAAGATCATGGCATCTGGTCTCATCACTTCATGGCAAATAGATGAGGAAACACTGGAAACGTGTCACACTTTATTTCTTTGGGCTCCAAAATCACTGCAGATGGTGCTTGCAGCCATGAAATTAAAAGATGCTTACTCCTTGGAAGGAAAGTTATGACCAACCTAGATAACATATTAAAAAGCAGAGACATTACTTTGCCAACAAAGGTCCACTGTCTAATCAAGGCTATGGTTTTTCCAGTGGTCATGTATGGATGTGAGAGTTGGACTGTGAAGAAAGCTGAGTGCCAAAGAATTGATGCTTTTGAACTGTGGTGTTGGAGAAGACTCTTGAAAGTCCCTTGAACTGCAAGGCAAACCAACCAGTCTGTTCTAAAGGAGATCAGTTCTGGCTGTTCATTGGAAGGACTGATGCTAGAGCTGAAACTCAAATATGTTGGCCACCTTATGTGAAGAGTTGACTCATTGGAAAAGACTCTGATGCTGGGAGGGATTGGGAGCAGGAGGAGAAAGGGACGACAGAGGATTAGATGGTTGGATGGCATCACCGACTTGATGGACATGAGTTTGAGTAAACCCTGGGAGTTGATGATGGACAGGGAGGCCTGGCATGCTGCGATTCATCAGGTCACAAAGAGTCAGACACAACTGAGCGACTGAACTGTTTTTTTAATTTCACAGCTGCAACCACCATCTGAAGTGATTTTGGAGCCTCCCAAAATAAAATCTGCCACTGTTTCCACTGTTTCTCCATCTATTTGCCACGGAGTGATGGGACCAGATGCTATGATCATAGTTTTCTGAATTGAGCTTTAAGCCAATTTTTTCACTCTCCTCTTTCACTTTCATCAAGAGGCTCTTTAGTTCTTCTTCACTTTCTGCTATAAGAGTGGTGTCATCTGCATATCTGAGGTTATTGATATTTCTCCTGGCAATTTTGATTCCAGCTTATGCTTCATCCAGCCCAGCGTTTCTCATGATGTAATCGGCAATAAGTTAAATAAGCAGTGTGACAATATACAGCCTTGACATACTCCTTTCCTTCTTTGGAAGCAGTCTGTTGTCCCACGTCCAGTTCTAACTGTTGCTGCCTGACCTGCATACAGATTTCTCAAGAGGCAGGTCAGGTGGTCTGGTATTCCCATCTCTTTCAGAATTTTCCACAGTTTATTGTGATCCACACAGTCAAAGGCTTTGGCATAGTCAGTAAAGCAGAAACAGATGTTTTTCTGGAACTCTCTTGCTTTTTTGATGATCCAACAGATGTTGGCAATTTGATTTCTGCTTCCTCTGCCTTTTCTAAAAACAGCTTGAACATCTGGATGTTCATGGTTCACGTATTGCTGAAGCCTGGCTTGGAAATTTTTGATCATTACTTTATAGCATGTGAGGTAAGTGCAATTATACTAATCTATAATCATAATATAATTTTGTGTAATAGTAGCACTGAAAACAATAATATCCTCTTTCCTACCTGTTCCCCTCCCCACACTCCTGCAGTATTACTGCCCTCTGTGTAATGAGAGGCATCCTTATGTGACATGACCTATATGCCATGTAGAACACTTCATATGATGATTTAGCCCTGATAGTGAAAACCAGGATGTTTTTCTATGAAAACTTCACCCTGGTAGAATTTCTTAAAAGGGATGCTTTTTATACTATTGATGGGAATGTAAACTGTTATAGTCTTTATGCAAACAGTAGGAGATTCTCAAAAAATTAAAAATAGAATTACCATATGATCCAGTAGGGCTTCCCTCATGGCTCAGATGGTAAAGAATCTGCCTGAAATGCAGAGACTTGGGCTTGATCCCTAGGTTGGGAAAATTCCCCTGAAGGAGGGCATAGCAACCCACTCCAGTATTCTTGCCTGGAGAATCCCCATGGACAGAGGAGCCTGGTGGATTACAGTCCATGGGGTTTCAAAGAATCAGACATAACTGAGTAACTAATCACAGCACAATGCATGATCCAGCAATCCTACTTCTGGAAATATATACAAAGGAAAAAATTTCATTATCCTGAATACATATCTGTACTTCCATCTTCATGGCAGTGTTATTCAAAATAATAGAAGTATGGAAACAACTTAAGTATCTGTCAACAAATTAATGGATACAGAAAACGTGTTATATATATTATAACAATGTTATTCAGCCTTAAAAAAAAAGGAGCTTGTCATTTGTGACGACATTGGTGAACCTGTAGAATATTATGCTGAGTGTAATAAGCTAGACAAATAAAGTATTGTATATTATCATTTATACATGAAGTCTAAAATAAGTAGAGGGCTTCCCTGGTGGCTCATTTGGTAAAGAATCCAGCTGCAATGCAGGAGACCTGGGTTTGATCACTGGGTTGGGAAGATCCCCTGGAGAAAAAAAGTAGAAATAATTAAAAACCAATAATGTAAAAGTAATTGCCATGGTCTGAATGAGGGTGATGTAAAATAAGGAATGGTTGGTAAAATGTTACAAACTTTCAGTTATAGGATGAGTGAGGTCTGAGGTAGTTGATGGTACTGTATTGCATAGTTGAAATAACTGAATTTACTAAGACAGTATAACTTAAATGGTCTCACCAAGAAAAAATAAAGCTAAATGCATAAGATGATGGATGTGTTAATTAAATAGAATCCTTTCTCAATGTATATGTAAATCAAATCATCACATTATTCATTTTAAATATATTATAATTTTATTTGTCAATTATACTTCATTAAAGCTGAAAAAATAAAGTTTAAAAAAGGTGGGGATGAATGTTTTATTCAATAACTGAATCCATGTCTAAATGTAGTAGGTTATTCCTCTGTAAAACCCATTTTTCAAAACTAGATTTTCTTTTATGATTCAGATTCAGAATAAATTCAGATTCAGAAAAATGACTCAGAATAAATTCAAAAAATTATTTAGGGGAAGATAAAGATATCCATATGCACTAAAGTGAAATTAGTTTTCTATAAACATGATTTTATTTATATGTAAAAGAAAATGTAGTTCAGAAACTGAAATAAGTGATTAAAGTGATGATACTCATGTGTATTATTGATCAATAAATTATTTAAAAACTAAATAAGTGTTTTTTACAATGTAAGTCTGTCATTCAGCTTGAACACACACTATGAACAACAGTCAATATACATGATTGGGAATAAAACTGAGACATGCGATTTTTGTCTCCATGCACTTGCAATCTTGTGAGAGACGTTTTTTTTCTGAAAGTATTCAAGCAGTAATTAACTAAATGCAATTTTTGTAAATGCCATGAAATAAAAGTATAGGATATTGTGGTGTCTGTAACAGGGATTCTGATCTATTGCTTGAAGTTTTAAAGCAAAATATGTTATATTTTTTAATATTTTTCCTGCACGCAATACTTAGGCTGCACTCACTATGCCAGCTAATTTGGAAAACTCAGCAGAGGCCACAGGACTCGAAATGGTCAGTTTTTATTCCAATCCCAAAGAAAGGCAATGCCAAAGAATCCTCACACTACTGCATAATTGCACTCATCTCACACGCTAGCAAAGTAATGCTCAAAAATTCTCCAAGCCAGGTTTCAACAGTACGTGAAACATGAACTTCCAGATGTTCAAGCTGGATTTAGAAAAGGCAGAGGAACCAGAGATCAGACTGACAAAATCCGCTGGATCATCGAAAAAGCAAGAGAGTTCCAGAAAAGCCTCTACTTCTGCTTTATTGATGATGCCAAAGCCTTTGACTGTGTGGATCACAAGAAACTGTGGAAAATTCTGAAAGAGATGGGAATACCAGACCACCTGACCTGCCTCCTGAGAAATCTGTATGCAGGTCAAGAAGCAGCAGTTAGAACTGGACATGGAACAACAGACTGGTTACATATAGGGAAAGGAGTACGTCAAGGCTGTGTATTGTCACCCTGCTTATTTAACTTTTATGCAGAGTACATCATGGGAAATAATGGGCTGGATGAAGCACAAACTGGAATCAAGATTGCTGGGAGAAATATCAATAACCTCAGATATGCAAATGACACACCCTCATAGCAGAAAGTGAAGAACTATAGAGCCTCTTGATGAAAGTGAAAGAGGAGTGAAAATTTGGCTTAAAACTCAACATTCAGAAAACTATGGGCATCTGTTCCCGTCACTTCATGGCAAATAGATGGAGAAACAGTGGAAACAGTGACCGGCTTTATTTTTGGGGGTTCCAAAATCACTTCAGATAGTGACTGCAACCATGAAATTAAAAGATGCTTGCTCCTTGGAAGAAAAGGTATGACCAAACTAGACAGCTTGTTAAAAAGCAGAGACCTTACTCTGCCATTATCATAGTCAAAGCTATGGTTTTTCCAGTAGTCATTTTTGGGTGTGAAAGTTGTTCTATAAAGAAAGCTGAGCACCGAAGAATTGATTCTTTTGAACTGTGGTGTTGGAGAAGTCTCTTGAGAGTCTCATGGACTGCAAAGAGATCAAACCAGTCCATCCTAAAGGGAATCAGTCATGAATATTCATTGGAAGGACTTATGCTGAAGCTGAAACTCCAAAACTTTGGCCCTGATGCAAAGAACTGACTCTTTTGAAAAGATCCTGATGCTGGGAAAGACTGAAGGCAGGAGAAGGGAGGACGACAGAGGATGAGATGGTTGGTTGGCATCACCAACTCAATGGACATGAGCTTGAGTAAACTCTGGGAGTTGGTGATGGACAGGGAGGCCTGATGTGCTGCAGTCCATGGGGTCACAAAGAGTTGGACACAACTGAGCAACTGAACTGAACTGAATACTTTTCTAGCTGCCTGTGAGTACTGTATATTTCTAAACATTTCTGAATGTCTCAGTGTTTGCTTTGATTGTCCATCTACTTTTGCCAAGGGCCTTTCTGTCACACAGACTCATTGATGCGTTTGCTACTTAATAACATGGACAACAGTGATTAGTCTTTAAAAATATTCTCAAGTTATTTTATTTTAAACACAACTGATTTTTTAAAACATAATTTTGGGAGGTTTAGAGCTTTGCTATACACTTATCCAAAAGGGAATTTATAAGTAAAATGCTGACACAATCAATACTATAAAAGCATGAACAGCCTTTGGCTATAAAAATGCTTATGATTGCTTTCGCTTCCTTTGCAGAGTGTGTGTTACATAGAACTGCTACATTAGAAGCAGTTGTGGTGGCAAATAATAGTGCCTTACATAGGATTCTTTTCTGCTCATCATATGCTATTTTTACGTTATTGCTGAAACTTCTCCTATACTTAAAATGGCATTCACTTTATTTCCACTCAGGGAAGATAGTGTGTAATAAGCAATCTCAATTAAGCTGAACTTAAACATGTCCAACTTTTCAATAGAGTAATAAATTGGATTTGACAGCAATTGACTTTGACATGTGCTGTCACACCTTATCAAACCAAAGGCATTTTGCCGCATGTATAATCCATTTGGAATCTGAATGGAAAACTTACCAAGAGATTTTAAGGAAATTCAAGAACCTGTCTGAAATAATGCAGTTAGGTAAATTTTCTGCCGTAAGGCATTCTACTGTCTTTGTTACATCATGAGAAAGTAACGAGCATGAGTTTAGGAGGCATGGAGGGAAACAGATGGCTCCCCTATGGGCTTCCCTGATAACTCAATTGGTAAAGAATCCACCTGCAATGCAGGAGACCCCGGTTCAATTCTTGGGTCGAGAAGAGACACTGGAGAAGTGATAGGCTACCCATTCCAGTATTCTTGGACTTCCCTTCTGGCTCAGCTGGTAAAGAATCCACCTGCAATTCAGGAGACCTGAGTTTGACCCCTGGGTTAGGAAGATCCCCTGGAGAAGGAAAAGGCTACCCACACCAGTATTCTGGCCTAGATATTCCATGGACTATATAGTGCATGGGGTTGCAAAGAGTTGGACACGACTGAGTGGCTTTCACTTTCCTGTGAAAAGAGAATGAAGACTAGTGCCTGATGGTCCAGATTGCATTGATAAAAAGTAGCCTGGATTTCTAGAAATCAAACAGTTTGCATCTACCAACAATCTTAGCAATACACAACTTGTAAACTAGGTTGTTCAGTTGTAAAGTTTATCTTACAAAGTTAGAGATGGCAGTGCTTACTGATAAGCTAAATTTTGTTTCTTTGATACAAACTTCAGTCAATGTTTGGAGTTTTAGGATGCTTCCCCCATACCCCCACGAAGAATGTATTGTCATTGTCACTAAGTTCCCTCCAAGCAAATCTGAGGATGTTGTATGTGTATGGAAGTAACATGATGTTATATATTCACTCTAAGGTATTTAGATTCAAAGACAGCTAGTATGACAGGGACACAGGAGAACAGAAAGTCTGAAAACAATGGTGTTATTTGAAATTTTATGAATGGCAACTGTATATACATCAGACATTTACACCAGGCAAGATACTAGAAAATTCTCTTAGAAAGAAGTGGAGAGGGAGGGCTCCTTATAAGAGATAGAATGGTTAGTTTTAATGCTACACTTCAAAGTCCTCTAATTCTGCTCTGTAGAGGACTCCAGCATCTCCTCATCCAAACATGGAGCTGTCCATCCATAGACCTGTAGCTGTCTATCAATATTCCTGTCCTCTAATTCTAAACTATGACTGGAAGGACAAATCACCAGATATTTGAAATGGATGAAAGAAAAATGTAACTTAGCCTGCCACACAGGAAAATGGATCTAGACAAAACTGAAATAGTTTAGCAAAGAAAATTGTTTTATTCGTGAATACATGTGTGCATGCACAGACATACCACAGACCCGTGTGCTCTGGGATTCTCTGAGATATTTGATAACCTGGTGTATCTAAGAACATACATATGATACACAACTAGTTAAAATATTTGGAATTTAAAGCCAAAATAGTGTCTTAGAATGCAAATAGAAGTCATAAAGTTCAAGGAGAAATGATCATTTAGAGGGTGTTGTTTTATGATACTGGCTCTCAGGCTAATTTGATAAATATCTACAAGTATCTTTTAGTGAAAACAATCAAACCTACTTCTTAACAGCCAACAGAGCAATAAAGGGGGAGCAAAAGCAATGCTTTTTATTCATGCACATTTTCTTATTTATCAGTGAAGTCTCACACAGATATAGCTACATGAATGTTGATAAACTATTAAAAAAAAGTTAAAATTTATTTTTATCATTATATGCTCAGAAAGTTAGGCAAAGACTTTTTTAAACTTTATTCATCAAGATAACATGAATAGGTTTCTTGTCTTCCACTTAAGAAGAGTTGGACACGACTGAAGCGACTTCGCACCCATGCACTTTTGAATGCTAAGTGAGCAAATGACATTCACAAACCAAATCCAGCCGTTATCTGTTTTTGTAAATAAAGTTTTATTAGAATACTGCATCTCCATTCAGTTATTTTATTATCATTTGCTGCTTTGGGAGCAGGAAATGGGCACTAACTCCAGTATTTCTTTTCCTGGAAAATCCCATGGACAGAGGAGCCTGACGGATGACAGCTTATAGGGTCGCAAAGAGTTGGACATGACTGAATTTTTCTGCTTTTGTGCTACAGTGGCAGAGTTTAGTAGCTGTAACAGATACCATATAGTTTGCCAAGCTGAAAATATTTGGTCCTTAAAGAAAAAAAAAAAATCCGCTAACCCTTGAAACACAACTGTGGTTCTCAAAATGTGGTCCCTAGGCTGATAACATTAGCATTACCTGGAAATTTCTTAGAGAGAAAATCTTGGGCCCTAGCCAAAACAACTGAATCAGGAATTTTGAGGGTAAAGGCTAGCAGTCTGTTATAACTACTTTTGTGAGTGATTCTAATGCACACTCAAGGTGAAGAATCATTGTTTAGAACAGGGGCTAGTGAACTATGACCTTTGGGTTAAATATGGCCCTCCTCCTTTTTTTTTTTTTTCATATGCTTCAAGCTAAGAATGGTTTTTACATTATCTTAATGATTGAAAAAAAATCAAGAGAGTATTCTATGACTCTTGCAATGAATGTTTCAGTATATACAAATAAAGTTATATTAGAACACAGTCATATTCAATTTGCCTATATATTTTCTATGGGCGCTTTTGCATTACAATGGCAGTTGTGAGTAGCTGTAGCAGAGACCATATAACTTACAAAGAATATGTTTGCTATCTGGCACTTTATTCATAAATCTGCAAACTTCTGGCTTAAGCACTCATCAAAAAGCAATTTGTAGTATCATTGAATAGTAGGAAAATAAGCAACCTCAGGGATTAAAATTTTACCTGTTGAGGTGAACTCCCTCTGCCAAGACACTCTCAAGCACCAGTGTGAAATCAGAGGTGTGGAAACATCTGGAAAGTACTGAGATGTCAGAAGCCAAGGTTCTCTATCCATGTGGGCTTCTCAGCTCCTGAGAAGAACTGGGAAGAAACAAATTAGGTAGAGAAAAACAACAACTAAGCAAATAAGAAGTAAGGAAAAAAAGAGGGAAAAATAGCAATACCAGCGTGAATTAAGATCTGTCACTTCTGATACGTGATTCTGAAGAGTGGAGGTACACTAGGTGTAAATTCTTGATTTTCATTCTCTTTTCCAAACTTTATTGCTTCCACCAAAAACCTGTTAGGAGGCCAGTGGGACACATCTCAAAACTATCTGATCCTGTTTTGACTCTTAACGAGGATTATGCATAAAAATTAATCATTTTTAAAGTATATGAAACTTAAACTAATGAACAAGTGATGTGAATTAATCCTACCCTGTCAGATCCAAACTAACAAAAACTTCTTGGTAATAAATTTACAGCATTTGAACTTAAATTCCTAAGAATTTCACATGCATCCATGGCTCGTCTTGTACTTGTATATAATGGTTGCTATGGGTGACCTAGAAATGAAACCAATCATAGCACTGTAATTTAAAACTAAAACAGCTGGCAAAAATCTTTCCTCTCAGAGCGTGTTGTCAGAGAAGTAAATGAAAAGGTCGGGAGACTTTTCATTTGCTTCTGTGATAACACAGACTACCTGAACTAAGGAACATATTAATGTTTCCTCTGAAGCTTTCTATTATGTGTCAAGGGCCCTATTCCAGAATATCACAGTGGAGCTGATAGAAAAAGACAGATGATAGAATGAAACAGTTGGTCCTAACACAAAATAATCAGGCATCTTTATATTTCCACTTTACATTATAACAGGAAAGCTGATTAGATTCTGTGGTTTTACCTAAAAATAAACCTAGCTCAGAGGGAAGGTTTTTGTCTATGTACACCGATTTTTATTATAAAAGAATTTCTTTTAAAGGCACAGGCACATCTTCATATGATATGGTTAGTGCTTCTTATATTAAAACCCAAGCAGCTCCCAAAGAGAGCTCCCACATGTTACTTCATATGTTTCAAATATTATAGTAATGAAGTTTGTCTTAAAAGAAATCTGCGTTTGAGTTTTTTTCATGTTGACCTATTGCAAAACAAAAATGAAACCCATACAACTATGGAAAAATATGCTTACTATTAAAAAAATTATAAAACTGCATTTAAATCTAGAGTACTGATTCTACTAAACAGACTCTTCTCATAGAATTAAAAATTCATGTAATAAATATAAGGCAGTTTTAAACTGTACCTTCCAGTGTCCACTCAAGCCATGGTCTTTTGGTTAATAGTATGTTTGCATGTATTGTAAGCTCACTCAGTTGTGTCCAATTCTTTGCAACCACATGGACTGCAGCCCACCAGGCTCCTCTGTCCTTGGGATTCTCCAGGCAAGAATACGGGAGTGGGATGTCATTTCCTTCTCCAGGAGATCTTCCTGACCCAGGGATCGAACGCACATCTCCTGAACTGGCAGGCAGATTCTTTATCACTGACCCAAATTGTATGTTTCTAGTAGTTAAAAGGAAAAAAACAATAAAAGAATGTTGTAATTTTAAAATCACTATAAAGAAATCTGCATAAACATGGTTTATACATTCAATATTAGATAAATTTCAGGTATGATAAATATACATAAAAGATAAATATTTAAATGCACTATACACAAATATAGATGAACACCTGGGAAAAGATAGAATAGGAATTCTTTCTAACTATAACTCAAAATTCAGAAGTCATAAAAATAAAGATTGATAAATATAGCTTCAAAAACAATAAAAATCTATATCATCAAAGCACCATAACAAAAGTCAGAAGACAAATAATAAATTCTGTATTAAAAACATTTCATATTGCAAAGAAATAATCTCTCTAACATATAATGGTCAGAAATTTAAAATGATAAAGTAAAAAGAGACGATCAAATATACAGTATAAGGAAGATAAACAGACAATTCAGAGAAAAGGCAAAAAATATACAACAGGATGCTCATCTTTTCATGATAGGAGAAATACAAGTTGAAATGATACTGAGATTCCATTCCCATCCTCATCAATGTGTTGAAAATTCTGAAGCTTGATGTCACACCCGGTTGGTAAAGCAAACAGTTTTACCCAGCTGGTAATTCTGTAAATGATATAACTGCCTAGAAGAGTGGCTCTTAAGGGGAGTGATTTTATTCTCTCACTTGGGCTTCCCAGGTGGCACAGTGTAAAGAATTTGCCTGCCAACATAGGAGACGCAGGTTCAATTCCTGGGTCAGGAAGATTCCCCCAGAGAAGGAAATGGCAGCCCATTCCACTATTCTTGACTAGAAAATTCCATGGACAGAGGAGCCTGGCAGGCTACAGTTCATGGGATCACAAAAGTCAAATATGACTGACTGCATACACACACACATACACACAAGGAACATTTGGCAATATCTGGAGACATTTTTGGTATCACAAATGTAATAGAGCAGAGTAGTGGAGAGGGGGAAATGGTTATTGTGGGGAGGAGGGGAGGTGCTACTGACATCTAATGTGGCCACGGATGCTGCGCATCTAAGAATGTACAGGACAGTCTTCCACAACAAAGAACGATCTAATTCAAACGATCAATAGAGTTGATGTTGTACAACCTTGTTGCAGATTGGAATGTCATAATATTGCTCAAATATTATATAGTATAGGCTTCATATATAGAAATTTATCCTCCAGTTTCAGACAAATGCAATAAAAAAGTAAACACAGAGTTATTTAGTAAAGTGTGGTGTGGAATAGAAAAAAAAGTAAACAATCACAACGTTCATCATTCAGAACCAGTTAAATTGTGATGCATACATACATGACTATAAATGAATGGAGATGCTGTCTATGTTTCCCTAAAGAATTGTCTCCATGATACCTTACTAAGCAAAACAAAAAAACAAAATACTGATCCGTGGTTTATAATATGGTAACCTGGATATTGGAAAAAAAGAAAGAAGCATATATATTCATATCATTTCTGTTTTTATATCATGATCATTTAGATCAAGGCAAGCAGGATATTTGTTTCAGTTTCATCAAATGTTTTAGAAGTGAAAACAATGATATCTCTTTATGAATGAGAGTGATCAGTTATTTGCTGAAATTTGTCCCTTTAGTGCAAAATATGGAAAAGAAAAATATTTCTAAAGAATTATTAATACGTAGAACAAAATGGTTGCTTCAGTCATGTCTGACACTTTGCAACTATAGCCTGCTGGGCTTCTCTGTCCATGAGATTCTCTGGGCAAAAATACTGGAGTGGGTTGCCATGCCCTTCTTCTGGGGATCTTCCTTACCCAGGGATTGAAGTCACATCTCTTATGTCTCTTGCATTGGCAGGTGCGATCTTTACCACAAGCGTCACCTCGGAAGCCTAGAACTAAACAGTAAAGAGGAATAAATAATAACTGAAGGAACACATCAGGTTTTTGGCTATGTTATCCACCCAAGCAAACCATAATTAGGTTTTGTTTTACACACACTGGGCCAGTGCCCAGTGGTTGTTCCATGCATCTTAATAGGGAACTGATTTGTCTGGACAGCTGAGTGGGAAAACTTGAAACACTACTCTAAGCAATTGTAAAATATCCAAATAAAAGGGAGGAAAAGAGGCAACTATGAATAATTCTAGATAATATGGAATGGAATTTTAAATCTGTGAAAATCATCAATTAAAATACAGGCAAATCTTCTAATAGTAATTATTTTTAACATTAGCCACAATCAGTGAGAAAATAATAGAGTGATTTTTCTTCACAGTTCCAACTTCCAGGATCCACTGCTATGTAGTGTGTCTTCCAAGCCTTAATAAGAAATATGATGATAAATGGCCCCTGCTAATGTTTTTAAGGCAGCCAAGATTAGAAGATAGAGTTCTTGTTAATAGCTATATATTATATGGAAGAAATCTGAGCACGCAGCGAATGACAAAAGAGCTGCTATCACTTTTGATAGATACTGTCCAAGCTGTACTTATTTTTTTTTAGACCTTGATTTCAATATTGTTCCAAAATAGAAAAGTTAACCTCCTCCCTCTTATTTCCAGTCCCCCAGGGTAAGCTGCCTCATACCTGTGTTTTTAGTTGCCTGTTCCATCAAAGGATTTAGTACTTTTTTAAGATGTTAGTTATTGAGGCAAATGTATTTATTGTAATAATTAAAATTCAGGGACAATAAAATTAAAATGATGGCACATGTTAATTATCCTGCCTTCAGTGATAGTGTGGAAAAATTTTCTTATTTCATCACATTATGTTGATGTCTAGCTGACAATTATGTGTGATCACATGACAAGACAATATAAATTCACTTGCTATACTTTTTAAAGGAAAGAGACTTTAGGATTTGAGAAATCTAAAAGAGCATCTATAATAAATGATTGTTTAAAATGCTACCAACATCTTCTTACTAATCTGTAACTATGATCTACTATTGTCTTTATCTAATAACTAAAACTAAGTCTGAAAACAAATATTTTAATACCTTAGATTTACCTGTAATTAATACTGCCTAGATATTGTTCAGCTTGATTCTGCTGACACATTTATCGCAGAGGCTGTCTTTGAAACCAGAGAGAAGAAGATGGTATCTTCAAAGTGGACAGCCTACAGCACATGAAGAGAGTTACTCAAACCAACAAATCCCCATTATGTCTTTTACAAATTATAATAACAGCTACTCTAAATTACCATATTAGTAGAAACAGGAAAGAAAGGATGCTAAAATATTTTAAAATCCGGGAAGATTTTCTTCTCAGCAGGAATTATGTTGCAATTCATTTACTGCATGAAATGTTATTTATTTCTTTTTGATATATTTACTGATAGCAAAGCTATCCTACTGCCAGAATCTTCTATAGTAGAAGGCGTCCTCTGTTACTTAAGCATGCCGCCTGAGCTAGAAGTATCTTTTTAAACATTGTTAGACAGCCTTGGTTTCCTCTGTGAAGTCTATAGACTAACACCAAGGAGCTGACATTTAACTAACAAATTTTCTCTGAGATGAATGATTTGAGTCAAGTGGCATAAAATGACTTCAAAGTGTTCAGAAATTGAATCCAAGAATCAAACTGCTGAACAGCAGCCTTCTGGGCCTGTTTTATATCCATGTCAAAAGTTCAACTTTTCTTTAACTGGAAGATTTGAGACTAATGCTCTGCATGGTAATTCCTGTAGTCTTAATTGTTCTATCAAGTCCAATTACAAATTGAAATTTTCAAGGACCAGAAAGCTCTGATATTAAAAGAACAGTTTAGGAGAACAACTAAATGTATAAACTATTTATATTCTAGGAACCTTGCTGTACAGAATCTTATATCAGTTACCCACAATATCTGGATTGCCTGATGATAGTAAAATTACAAAGTTAACAAACTGATTATACAGTCTCTCTCTTTTTTTTAATTTTCATCCTATTTACTTTTCAAATTAAAATTTTAGTTGAGGTAATTTTACATTCACATGAAGTTAAGAGATATAGAGGAATAATGTATTGTTCACCCTGTTCTCTCCAATGATAAAATCCCACATACTAATGCATATATATGGAATTTAGAAAGATGGTAACAATAAACCTGTGTACGAGACAGCAAAAGAGACACCGATGTATAGATCAGTCTTATGGACTCTGTGGGAGAGGGAGAGGGTGGGGAGATTTGGGAGAATAACACTGAAACACATATAATATCATGTATGAAACGAGTCGCCAGTCCAGGTTCGATGCACAGTACTGGATGTTTGGGGCTGGTGCACTGGGACGACCCAGAGGGAGGGTAAGGTAGGGGAGGGAGGAGGGAGGAGGGTTCAGGATGGGGAACGCGGGTATACCTGTGGCGGATTCATTTCGATAATTGGCAAAACTAACACAATATTGTAAAGTTTAAAAGTAAAATAAAATTAAAAAAATAATAAAATACACAAGAAAAAAAAATCCCACAAAACTGTAGTACAGAATATTGACATTGACACAATTATTTGATCTTGTTCAGATATTACTAGTTAACATACATTCATTTGTGTAATCAGCATCACAGTGATGACAAAAAGCAGTTTTCTTGTCACAAGGATCTCTTGTGCTGCCCCTTTATAACTATATCTACCTCCTTGGACAACCCTCATCCCTAACCCCTGGCAACCACTAATCTGTTCTTCATCTGTATAATTTTGTCATTCTAGCAATGTTATATAAATGGAGTCACATAATAGGTAGTCTTTGGGGATTGGCTTTTCTCACTCTGCAAACATTTCTGAAGATACATCCAGGTTGTTGCAAGTGTCAGTGGCTTGTTCCTTTTCATTGCTGAGTAGTATTCCATGATATGGATGACCTCATCTGTTTAACAATCTACCCACTGAAGGACATGTGGGTTGTTTCTAGTTTGGGGCTACTACAAGTAAAGTTTCTGTGAATATTAGCATACAGGTTCCTATGCACACATAAGTTTCATTTGCCTTAGATAAATGCCTGAGAATGCAACTGCTGGATCACATGGAATTGCATATTTAATTTTATCAGAATTTGACAAACTATTTTCCAGAGTGTTTGTATCATTTTAAAGTTCTTTTAGCAATGCATGATCCAGTTTCTCCATATTTTCTCCAGCATTTGGTGTTGTCATTTTTAAAAATTTTAGTCATTTCAATAGGTAGGCAGTGATAGCTCATTGAAATTTTCATTTGCATTTCTATAATATGTAATGATGTCAAACATCTATTTATGTACTTATTAACCACCTAAACATATTATTCTATGAAATGTCAGTTCATGTCTTTTCGTTTTTCCATTTTCTAATTGGATTGTCTATTTTTTCATCGTTAAATTTTAGAATTGTAGATACTAGTTGTTGAAACTAGTCTTTTATCAGCTATGTGGTTTGCAAATATTTTATCCCAATATGTAGCTTATCTTTTGAACAGAGGAAATAGTTCCATTCCATTTCACATAAGAAAAGTCTTTAACTTTGATGAGATCCAATGTGTCAATTTATGGATTACACTTTTGGTTGTCAAGTCTAAAAATTATCTGCCTAGTCCAAGATAATATTTTCTCTTTTTGTCCCCTAAAAATTTCATGGTTTTATGTTTAAGTCTAGGAGACTTTTGAGTTAAGTTTTGTATTAACTGTGAGGTTTAGGTGAAAGATTACTTTTGTATCTGTGGATGACTAAATGTTCTAGCATCATTTATTTAAAGGGCTTATATTTCCTCTATTAGCTGGGCATTGTAACTTTGTAAAAAATTAGTAGAGTATATTTATGTGGGTTTATTTCTAGATTCTTTTTTCTATTAATTTGTGTGTCTACCATTCCACTATTATGACACATCTTGATGCCTCTATATACAGGTAAGCCTTAGTAAGGGGTAGACTGATTCCTCCCACTTTATTTACCCTTTTCAAGATTGTTTTAGCTATTCTAGAGCCTGTTCCTTTCCATATAAAATTTAGGATAAGCTCTTCTATGTCTACAACCCCCCCCCAAAAAAAAAGACACAATAAAAATCAGAAATAAAAAATCTCAATGAATAAAACAAAATTAGTTCAGCTAATTTTATAAACGATGTCAGAGAATACATAGTGTCTTAGTCTGCTCAAACTATCTTACAAAATACCATAGACTGGGTGGTTTAGACTATAGAAATTTATTTTCTCACAGTTTTGGAGACTGGAAGTTCAAGGTCAAGGTGCCAGCAAGACTGATGTCTTATGAGAGCTCTCCTGTTGGGTTGCAAACGGCTGCATCTCATTGTGTGCTCACGTGGTCTTTCCTTGTTAGTGCAGGGAGGGCAAAAGCACTCTTCCATGTCTGTTTTTATAAGGACACAAATCCCATGGGATCAAAGCCCCGCCCACTGTTAGGACCTCTTTTCACTACTTCCTTGAAGGTATTATTTCGAAATATAGCCACCTTGAGAGGTAGGGCTTCAATGCTTGAAGGACACAAACATTCAGTCTACAGCAGATAGAATAAGCAAAGAGCTCTGGAAGGTCTGTAATGATTGCTGTCACTTTTGTGATGTATGCGGGAGACACTCCTAAATGTTTTATAAGCAATAACTCATCTAATACTTTTTATTCCCCTAGGAAATTTGAGTAATATTATTACTTCCATTTATAAGTAAGGAAAATGAGGTCTGGGGAGTCTAAGTAACTTGCTTAAGATCCACTCAGGTGAGAGGAGTTATAAGCTCTTAAACTCTATATCAGAGTGCCTCTCTGTAGTGATTTATTGGAAAAGAAGAGACAATTTTTGGCTGCTATATTTATTTCAAATAATTTATAAAGCATCATTGATTACTTTAAATACAAATTCAAAATAGGAAATATGGCTGGAAAATTGTTTTTGTTTTTGTTTTGTTTTTTGACCCATAACTATCCTTTTAGTATCATCAGTAAGGACACAAAATGACAAGGAAACCTGGAGACTCTCTGGGAGGCAGTTTCTATAGGAGATCAACAAAGCAGGCTCATTTTTCTTTTGCAGAGCCCCAAATAAACCAATAAGAGTTAAACACAATAAACTGAGTTGAACAAGAAATGAAAACTTGCCAAGGGCAACAAATAGATTTTTAATTTTTGTGTGTGTACAGCTTTCTTCTCCTTAGTGTCTCTCTGTGATGAATGAGGTGAACAACAGACCTTCTGTAAATTACAGGCTCTGGATAAATTATGAGCAGAGTAACAATGCATAAACCACAACATTCTTCTTCAGCAACAACAGCTTTGGTTTTATCCTAGGGAGGCTTCTGCCCAGAAAGGAAATCTGGGTCATTAAGAAGCTCGTAAATGCACTGTAAATTGTAGCCCTCATGTATTGGTAAGAAATTGAGTTTAGAAGTTATTTACATGTGTGAAATCTTGTTACTTTTCCTTCTCCATCTATTGCAATTTTATTTCTGAAAGAATCACAGACTGAAAGTTACTTGTGAATTTTTTTAAACAGTGATTTTCATTTAATAAAGCCACATGTGTTTGAATAACATAAAGTTTATGTTTATGTTGAACCTACATGTTTGGTTACTTTCTTCAGTTCAGTTCAGTTTAGTCGCTCAGTCATGTCTGACTCTTTGCGACCCCATGAATTGCAGCACAGCAGGCCTCCCTGTCCATCACCAACCCCCGGAGTTCACTGAGACTCACATCCATCGAGTCAGTGATGCCATCCAGCCATCTCATCCTCTGTCGTCCCCTTTTCCTCCTGCCCCCAATCCCTCCCAGCATCAGAGTCTTTTCCAATGAGTCAACTCTTCGCATGAGGTGGCCAAAGTACTGGAGTTTCAGCTTCA
>NW_011494788.1:1954483-1984008 GCF_000754665.1 Bison bison bison
CAGTCTCAAGAGTCTTCTCCAACACCACAGTTCAAAAGCATCAATTCTTTGGCGCTCAGCTTTCTTCACAGTCCAACTCTCACATCCATACATGACCACTGGAAAAACTTTGACTAGACGGACCTTTGTTGGCAAAGTAATGTCTCTGCTTTTGACTATGCTATCTAGTTGGTCATAACTTTCCTTCCAAGGAAAATTATTGATTATTTAGATTTTCTAATAACCAGAACATTAAATTTAAATAATCGTATTATAAAAATTTTTACAAATAATTTTTATAACATACCACTTTTTTTTATTTTGTAAATCAATTAATTCATTTTAATTGGAGGCTAAATACTTTACAATACTGTAGTGTTTTTTGCCATACATTCACATGAATCAGCCACAGGTGTACATGTATCCCCCATCCTGAACCCCCCTCCCACCTTCCTCCTCATCCCATCCCTCAGGGTTGTCCCAGTGCACCAGCCCTTAGTGCCCTGTCTCATGCATTGAACCTGGACTGGCGATCTATTTCACATATGGTAATATACATGTTTCAAGGCTGTTCTCTCCAATCATCCCACCCTTGCCTTCTCCCACAGAGTCCAGAAGTCTGTTCTTTACATCTCTGTCTCTTTTGCTATCTTGCATACAGGGTCATCATTACCATCTTTCTAAATTCCATATATGCGTTAATATACTGTATTAGTATTTTTTTTTCTGACTTACTTCACTCTGTTTAATAGGCTTCAGTTTCATCCAACTCATCAGCATTCTTTTTAATAGCTAAATAATATTCCATTGTATATATGAACCACAGATTTCTTATCCATTCATCTGCCAAAGGACATCTAGGTTGACTCCATGTCCTGGCTACTGTAAACAGTGCTGTGAGAAACGTTAGGGTACATGTGTCTCTTTCAATTCTGGCTTCTTCAGTGTGTATGCCTAGCAGTGGGATTGCTGAGTCTTATGGCAGTTCTATTCCCACTCTTTTAAGGAATCTCCACACTGTTCTCCATAGGGGCTGAACTAGTTGGCATTTCCACAACAGTGTAAGAGGGTTCCCTTTTCTCTGCACACTCTCCAGCATTTATTGTTTGTAGACGATTTGATAACAGCCATTCTGAACAAAGTGAGATGGTATCTCATTGCAATTTTGATTTGCATTTCTCTGATAATGAGTGATGTTGAGTATCTTTTCATGTGTTTCTTAGCCATCTGTATGTATTCTTTGGATAAATGTTTGTTTAGTTCTTTGGCCCATTGTTTGATTGGGTCATTTATTTTTCTGGAATTGAGCTGCAGGAGCTGCTTGTATATTTTTGAGATTAATTCTTTGTCAGTTGCTTCATTTGCTATTATTTCCTCCCATTCTGAAGGCTATCTTTTCACCTTGCTTATAGTTTCCTTCATTCTTCAAAAGCTTTTAAATTTAATTAGGTCCCATTGTTTATTTTTGCTTTTATTTCCATTACTCTGAGAGGTGGATTATAGAGGACCCTGCTGTGATTTACGTCAGAAAGTGTTTTGCCTATGTTTTCCTCTAGGAGTTTTATAGTTTCTGGTCTTACACTTAGATCTTTTAATCCATTTTGAATTTATTTTTGTGTATGGTGTTAAAAAGTGTTGCAGTTTCATTCTTTTACAAGTGGTTGACCAGTTTTCCCAGAACCACTTGTTATAGAGATTGTCTTTTCTCCATTGTATATTCTTACATCCTCTCAAAGATAAGGTGATCATAGGTGGGTGGATTTATCTCTGGGCTTTCTATTTTATTCCACTGATCTATATTTCTGTCTTTGTTCCAGTACCATAAAGTCTTGATGACTGTAGCTTTGTAGTATAGTCTGAAGTTAGACAGGTTGATTCCTCCAGTTCCATTCTTCTTTCTCAAGATAGCTTTGGCTATTCGAGGTTTTTTGTATTTCCATACAAACTGTGAAATTATTTATTCTAGTTGTGTGAAAAATACTGATGGTAGCTTGATAGGGATTGCATTGAATCTATGGATTGCTTTGGGTAGTATACTAATTTTCACTATATTGATTATTCTGAACCATGAACAGGGTATATTTCTCCATCTATTCATGTCATCTTTGATTTCTTTCATCAGTGTTTTATAGTTTTCTATATATAGGTCTTTTGTTTCTTTTAGTTCAGTTCATTTCAGTTGCTCAGTAGTGTCCAAGTCTTTGCGATCGCATGAACCGCAGCATGCCAGGCCTCCCTGTCCATCACCAACTCCCAGAGTTTACCCAAACTCATGTCCATTGAGTCAGTGATGCCATCTAACCATCTCATCCTTTGTCATCCCCTTCTCCTCCTGCCCTCAATCTTTCCCAGCATCAGGGTCTTTTCAAATGAGTCAGGTCTTCACATCAGGTGGCCAATATATTGGAGTTTCAGCTTCAGCATCAGTCCTTCCAATGAATATTCAGGCCTGATTTCCTTTAGGATGGACTGGTTGGGTCTCCTTGCAGTCCAAGTGATTCTCAAGAGTCTTCTTAGGTAGATTTATTCCTAAGTATTTTATTATTTTCGTTGTAATGGTGAATGGAAGTGTTTCCTTAATTTCTCTTTCTGTTTTCTCATTGTTAGTGTATAAGAATGCAAGGGATTTCTGTGTGTTAATTTTATATTCTGCAACTTTACTATATTCATTTATTAGCTCTAGTAATTTTCTGGTGGTGTCTTTAGGGTTCTATGTAGAGGATCATATCATCTGCAAACAGTGGGAGTTTTACTTCTTCTTTAGGATTTTTGCATCTGTGTTCATCAGCAATATTGGCCTGTAGTTTTCTTTTTTTGTAACATCTTTGCCTGGTTTTGGTACTAGGGTGATGGGGGCCTCATAGAATGAGTTTGGCTGTTTACCTTCCTCTGCAATTTTCTGGAAGAGTTTGAGTAGGATAGGTGTTAGTTCTTCTCTACATTTTTGGTAGCATTCACCTGTGAAGCCATCTGGTCCTGGGCTTTTGTTTGTTGGAAGATTTTTTATTACAGTTTCGATTTCCGTGCTTGTGGTGCATCTGTTAAGATTTTCTATTTCTTCCTGGTTCAGTTTTGGAAGGTTATACTTTTCTAAGAATTTTTCTATTTCTTCCAAGTTGTCCATTTTACTGGCATATAGTTGTTTATAGTAGTCTCTTATCATCCCTTGTATTTCTCTGTGTGTTGTGATTTATCCATTGTTATTTCTAATTCTGTTGATTTGATTCTTCTCCCTTTTTTTCCTGATGAGTCTGGCTAATGGTTTATTATGGTTTATTTATCTTCTCAAAGAACCAGATTTCAGTTTTGCTGATTTTTGCTATAGCCTCCTTTGTTTCTCTTTCATTTATTTCTGCCCTAATTTTCATGATTTCTTTGCTTGTACTAACTCTGTTGTTGTTCTTCTTTATCTAGTTGCTTTAGATGTAAAGTTAGGTTATTTATTTGATTTATCTCTTGTTTCTTGAGGTGAGCTTGTGTCGCTATGAAAAAAAAAAAAAACACTGCTTTTTCTGAATCCCATAGGTTTGGGGTTGTTGTATTTTCATTTTCATTCATTTCTATGCATATTTTGATTTCTTTTTTTATTTCTTTTGTGATTTGTTGATTATTCAAAAGCGTATTGTTTAGCCTCCATATGTTTGTATTTTTAATAGCTTTTTCCCCTGTAGTTGGCATCTAATCTTACTGCATTATG
This sequence comes from Bison bison bison, assembly GCF_000754665.1. Lineage (NCBI taxonomy): Eukaryota > Metazoa > Chordata > Mammalia > Artiodactyla > Bovidae > Bison > Bison bison. The sequence goes on from NW_011494788.1 coordinate 1,958,160, forward strand.
ACCAGAAAAGATGCTTGGAATTATTTCAATATTTTGTATTTACTAAGGCCAGATTTATGGCCCAGGATGTGATTTATCCTGGAGACTGTTCCATGTGCACTTGAGAAAAAGGTGAAATTCATTTTTTGGGGGTGAAATGTCCTATAGATATCAACTAGGTCTAACTGGTCCATTGCATCATTTAAACTTTGTGTTTCCTTGCTAATTTTCTGTTTAGTTGATCTATCCATAGGTATGTGTGTGTGTATTAAATTCTCTAACTATTATTGTGCTACTGTTAATTTCCCCTTTCATACTTATTAGCATTTGCTTTACATATTACAGTGCTCCTATGTTGGGTGCATATATATTTATAATTGTTATATCTTCTTCTTGGATTGATCCTTTGATCGTTATGTAGTGTCCTTCTTTATCTCTTTTCATGGCCTTTATTTCAAAGTCTATTTTATCTGATGAGTATTGCTACTGACGCTTTCTTTTGGTCTCCATTTGCATGAAATCTTTTCCCAGCCCTTCAGTTTCAGTCTGTATATGTCTCCTGTTTTGAGGTAGGTCTCTTGTAGACAGCATATGTAGGGATCTTGTTTTTGTATCCATTCAGCCAGTCTTTGTCTTCTGATTGGGGCATTCAACCCATTTACATTTAAGGTAATTATTGATAAGTATGGTCCCGTTGCCATTTACTTTGTTGTTTTCAGTTCAAGTTTATAAACCTTTTCTGTGTTTCCTGTCTAGAGAAGATCCTTTAGCTTTGTTGAAGGGCTCGTTTGGTGGTGCTGAATTCTCTCAGCTTTGGCTTGTATGTAAAGCTTTTGATTTCTCCTTCATATTTGAATGAGATCTTTGCTGGGTATAGTAATCTGGATTGTAGGTTTTTCTCTTTCATCACTTTAAGTATATCCTGTCATTTCCTTCTGTCCTGAAGAGTTTCTGTTGAAAGATCATCTGTTATCCTTATGGGAATCCCCTTGTGTGTTATTTGTTGCTTTTCTCTTGCTGTTTTTAATATTTGCTCTTTGTGTTTGATCTTCATTAATTTGATTAATATGTGTCTTGGGGTGTTTTTTTTCTTGGGTTTATCCTGTTCGGGACTCTCTGGGCTTCTTGGACTTGGGTGGCTATTTCCTTCCCCATTTTAGGGAAGTTTTCAAGTAGTATCCCCTCAGGTATTTTCTCATGGCCTTTCTTTTGGTCTTCTTCTGGGACTCCTATGATTCAAATGTTGGGGCACTTAATATTGCCCCAGAGGTCTCTGAGGTGTCCTCATTTCTTTTAATTCTTTTTTCTTTTTTCCTTTCTGCTTAATTTATTTCCACCGTTCTATCTGCCACCTCATTTATCCTATCTTCTGCCTCAGTTATTCTACTGTTCATTCCCTCCACAGTGCTTTTGACCTCAGTTATTGCATTATCCATTATTGATTGACTCTTTTTTATTTCTTCTAGGTCCTTGGTGACTCCCTCCCTGGGACAGGTCTCAGTCCCTAACTCTTTTATTTCTCTTTTTATATTTTATATTTTGCCCTATCTCCTTTTGAAGAGAATGGGCTGCCTTTCTGGGTGCTTGGTGTCCTCTGCCAGTGTTCAGAATTTGTTTTGTGAAAGTTGGTCAACATCAAATGACCTTTTGATGAATTTGTGGTGGAGAAAGCGGTCCCCCCATCCTATTCCTCTGCCATCTTAGGACCGCCTCCCTGACACCACATTTTATAGGCATCTTCTTCTGTTTTCTTCCTTCAGTTCAGTTCAGTTGCTCAGTCGTGTCCGACTCTTTGCAACCCCATGAACTGCAGCACACCAGGCCTCCCTGTCCATCACCAACTCCCAGAGCCTACCCAAACCCATGTCCATTGAGTTGGTGATGCCATCCAACCATCTAATCCTCTGTTATCCCCTTCTCCTCCTCCCCTCAATCTTTCCCAGCATCAGGGTCTTTTCAAATGAGTCAGCTCTTCTCATCAGGTGGCCAAAGTATTGGAATTTCAGCTTCAACATCAATCCTACCAATGAACACCCAGGACTTATCTCCTTTAAGATGGACTGATTGAATCTCCTTGAAGTCCAAGGGACTCTCAAGAGTCTTCTCCAATACCACAGTTGAAAGCGTCAATTCTTCAGCTTTCAGCTTTCTTCATAGTCCAACTCTCACATCCATACATGACCACAGGAAAAACCATAGCCTTGACTAGACAGACCTTTGTTGGCAAAGTAATGTCTCTGCTTTTGAATATGCTATCTAGGTTGGTCATAACTTTCCTTCCAAGGAGTAAGCGTCTTTTAATTTCATGGCTGCAATCATCATCTACTATACATTTAAAAAACTGGTAAGATACAAGACCTCTCTCTACATTTGGTAAAGCATAGAAATGCACTTATAAAATCTCACAAATTTAGAACCAAAGAGAACTGTATAGATTATGTTGTCCAAATTTCTCATTATGTGTTAAAAAAAAAAAAAAAAGTGGAAATCTTTTCACAGATAACCCACTATAGGCACACTATATACTGATACACAATGCTTTATCCCTGCCATGAAATTATCCTGGGGAAAAAGAAAAAGAAATTCGTACTGAATTAGAAAGTTGTCCTTAACATTGTCATAAATGACAACCGCTGTAAGTTATAGGAAAAAAAATAGCAGAGTGCCATTACTGCAAAATTTAAAATGGAAATAACTCTAAATAATAGTATTTACAATTATCACATACTTAAATGTTGGTATTTAAAATCAACATCAGTGCACAGAGCAAACTGCTACCATCGTTTATTCCTTGGGACAAAGAAGGAAAAGAAAAAGATAAATGTAGCTCCTTATTCTAAAATGTCCTGTGTTTTCTACAAGTGAAAATAATTAAAGAACAAAAATGAGGTAAACGGAGAAATGAGCAGGGAAGAGAATCAAGTTTGGGTTGGTTGAGGAAGCTTGAACTCAGGGGAAGCTGGAAATGGGTGTGTCCTGCTTCCCTTGAATGAAAGGCAGGTGTGTGCGCCACCAGTACCACTCGGGTGGTAACCGTGGGGAGCTGTGGGGTAAATTTAACTAGAGCTAGTATTCTGCTGGAGAAGGAAATGGCAACCCACTCCAGGATTCTTGCCTGGAGAATCCCGTGGACAAGGAGCCTGGTGCACTGCCGTCTCATAGAGTTGGACAAGATTGAAGTGACTTGCTGCAGGAGCAGCAGCAGCAGTATTCCACCCCTAGAAACTGCCAGTTTTATTTCCCACAGAAAACAGTGAAGTTGTCAAGTGAAAGTGTACTTCTTTGCCCTTTCACAAAATAAGCAGGAAAGTAAATGTCACCAGTTTGCCTTTGCTTAACATTTTCCTGGGTAATTGGGTACCCCTCATAGTGCTTTGAAGTCCTTGTCCTGTGCCCCTAAATTAGGCTGATCCTTAAAGTCCTGCAGTTGAGCAGACTTCTGCCTATGACCTTTTCTGCTTCTCTTGTAAATACATTAGCATTAAGGTCTGTGTGGAGGTAAGATGAAATGTTGGTTTGCCAATAACCACAATGCTTAATCACCATCTTCCTCCTTTGGTAGATTTAAAAAACCCTCATAGATATTAGCTTCTGCAAATCTTTGATGGTAGTTGTAAAGGAATGTAAACTCAAAATTAAGCTACAGAAATTATAGATGAATGCTACCAACCTTTTTTTTTTTTTTCCCGCTAGGTTCAATTAAGGTAGGAGACTGATAATATTGAGTTAAATTTTTAGTGAACTCTAATGTTTATTTCAAGGCTTGTTAAACTGTGGCCCACAGAATAAATCTGGCCAGTGTATGACCTGGGAGCTGAACTGTTTTTAAAAAATCAAAAGAATAGTATTTTGTGACACAGAGAAATTATAGAATGTTCAGATATCAGAATCCATAAATAAAGTTTTATTGGTACACAGACATGCTCATTCTTGTACATAGTACATATGTTTATGGTTGCTTTCACACGATCACCAATAGCAGAGTTGACTAAGAGTTGGAACTATATGACCCATCAATACTGAAGTAATTACTGTCTGGCACTTTGCAGAAAAAGTAAGTGGCCCCAGATTTATTTTACAACAGACTGTTTACCCCAATAGTACTTGAAACTTATTACTCAAAAGTTGTTTATTCCTCCTTTACAGTGCTTCAAATGAGCAGATGAGTATTATCTTTTGTTCTTGTGAAGAATACATAGGTTTGTCTAGGGATGAAATATTAGGAAACTTGATTTAACGATGACATCTCAGCCATGTTCTCCCATTACACTAAAGCTTAGTAAAACTGATGTCTCCATCAATCTGTCCCAAGTATCTCATTTTCTGTTTGATTCAACCTTGAAAAGAGAAAATAATGAATATCAGTTTTTAGTTTGCCAACCTCCAGGAGAAGTGAATATTTGACTTAACATCTTAAAATATTCTAACACTCGGAAATCCACACTCAAACATTATTTTCCATAGAAATTCTGAATTGCAAATAAATTCATTCCAAAGTGTCAGAGACAGACAAGTTAAGATTTTCTAATACACTGAGAATCTTCTCCTCCTATTTCCTCTGTCTCTGAAGAGGATTAAACTTCAAGAAAAGTCAATTCAACAAATACTCATTGAGGATTCATTAGATGCAAGGCATCATGCTAGGGGCTGCAGTAAACTAAAAGCAAAATAAACATTGTCATAAGGTACTTGCAATCTAATTAGAAAAGAAAGTGGTTAAAAATTGCATTAACGTTATTATATGAGATAATATAATTAGTGCCACTGGAAAGAATAAAACAGAATTCTATAGCATTTCAAGGGAAAATGGGACCACATAGAATTAGCTGAATCAGTAAGGGTTTTATGGGTGGGATACTCATATATATATATATATACACATATATACACATACATACATAAACATATATATATGTATATATACATATATATATAATTAAATATTTTATGGGAAGAAAATGAATGAAGGCTGGGAAATTTTGAAAATGAAGAGCTGAATTATGGAAAGAAGAACATGTGTGAAAATATCTTCCCATATTCTTTTCTAATTGACAATCATAAATATTTTAGCTATGAACTCTAGTCTTTTTGATAGAGTAACACTCTCCTTTTTCAGTCTGTTCTACTCTGCTGTGCAGCTGTCTATGCAGTGGGAAGTGATGTAGGGTCACTTCTCTATTGATGGTCCTTCAGGATTGCCAAAGTTGGCATTTATTAACTGACTGTGGCAGTGTCTGTTTCCAGTAATAGGACATGACTGTGGTCATAGAGAGGAGGTTACATTTGGGGAAAAAATTTGAGCTCTTAAACAGGATAATTATAAAAAGCTGTTGATACATTATCCTATACAGTTCAGGATGTTGTGAAGGATGCTTCTTCTTATTAAAATGGAGAATAGACTGATATGAAGTCTTTATTGGGAGCTCAGCTGATAAAGACTCCACCTGTAATGCAAGAGACCCTGGTTCAGTTCCTGGGTCTGGAAGATCCCTTGGAGAAGATATAGGCTACCCACTCCAGTATTCATGGACTTCTCCGGTGGCTCAGATGGTAAAGAATCTGTCTGCAATGCGGGAGACATGGGGTCAATCCCTGGGTAGGGAAGATCCTATAGAGGAAGGCATGGCAACCCACTCCACTATTCTTGCCTGGAGAATCCCTATGGACAGAGGAGCCTGGAGAGACTATAGTCCATAGAGTCAGACATGACTGAAGAGACAGCTTGCACGCACAGTCAGCTTGAGATGTAACTGAAAGCTAGGGTGTGCTCCACTGGGGATGAAGGGAAATGAACTTCCCTGGTTCCTGTCTTGTGTTAAGTTGCACTTTTCCACATCACCAGGAGGGCCAGACCTGTTTTCTGAAGTGAGAGGGAGCTCAGTTAATCTTCCTTATGGTGCACTCTGGGAGAGGCCGAACACTTTTTTAACACACACTTGATACTACATAACTGACAGCCTTTCAATATTCCTTTGGGGCTCCTACTGTTCAGAGGAACAGCCCACTAAATGCAAGCAAGTGTCAGATATTAACGCTGAATTAAAACTGCAGGTAAAATCGGGGACACTGGCATATTCCTGTCCGTGGGCTTGACAGGAAATTTATTTTGCTGTAGCTGAAAAGTAATTAACCTCCACTGTGAGAGAATTCTATTACTAGCAGCTACTCTGCCATGCAAAGTGCACTACATGGAAATGTTACAGGCTATCAAGCAGAAACGGCAGATTTGTCTGCATTTTAAACTGAATTTCCATTACCCTATTCTCTTCTCTGTATCTCTGCTTTCCCCATTGCCTTCTCTCTTGCTTTCACTGAAGCTGGAAATTGAGACACACATGGAACTTGAGAGAAAGGTACAAAGCAAGAGTGCTTGTAAGGATTTTGTAAGACCCATTTTTTCCCTGTTACTTGATTTTATTTTAAAATAAATATTGTTCATTAGTATGGTGAAAAATATGCAGCACTATGCAAAATACTCAACCGAGAATAATTTTACTATAGATATGTATGAGAAAATTCTACTCATTTTCTGTTCTTCAATGTTATAGGTACATACATGCACATACAGGTATCTGCATAATCTCAATAAAGAATGGATTTGAGAGTAAATATGCCTGGAATGTGTATATAGTCATTTCTGTTATAACACTTACTTTGGAAGTGCAAATTCATTCTGAAGCATTTGATATATTGAGCATAATGCGGTTTTCATCTTTGCTTATGTCTGATTTTGTCAGCAAGAAATGCTAAGTAAAGGCAGAAGACTGCCCTCAGCTGAATGAACACCCCCAGGAATATATTACCAGACACACACGGGCACATACCTCAACCATCTACCAACCACCTCAGTCCATCCCACATGCTGTGAACCACACCCAAACACACCTGCTGGTGGGCAACTCTCCTTCTGACTCCAGGACACACTGCTTCCTGGACTCCACACTATGTCACAGGCTGCAGTCCTTCCAAATGCAACGTCATGTCGTTTTTAAGGTGAAGTGTCATATTTATTGCAGTACTTTGTGTGTGTCAGTCGCTCAGTCATCTCCGACTCTTCGTGACCCCATAGACTGTAATCTGCCAAGCTCCTCTGTTCATGGGATTTTCTAGGCAAGAATACTGGGTTTGGCTACCATGCCCTTCATGAACTTCTTAATCATTTAACATGCTACTGTTTATATTAGATCACTACTTGTCTTTTCTTGTGTCACTGATGAAGTTTCGGAGTGTTGTCACCTCATTTTCCCAGAAGCCCCATAGTGCTGGTGGTGGTGGTGGGTGCACGATTTTGCATAGCACAGTTCAGGAGTTTAGGAACACATGCTGCATTAAGGCAGAACTGACTAAACTTCTCTGTTTCTTTTAGTATGATGATGAATGTATAGGCCCTTTGTTTTGTCAATAATGAATGTTTCAGGTTGCTGTGCATTTATCACTTAAGTACTGCTATATAGAGACCGGTTGTACTTTAAGCTGTTACATCAGAATGAGAGAAAATCTCTTCTCCTGGAAAACAATTGTTAGAGTAGAAAGCAAAGCAAATGGTTTTAACTGCTATTACTGCTTTTCAGAAATAATAATAGTCATCATTCATGGAGGACTTCCCAGGTACTTGGCAAATGGCTGCACTCTTCTGCATGGATCCCCATGCCAACATGGCTTGAGGAAGCAGAGGTAGCCCCTGTGTTTGATGAATGAGGAGACCAAGGCTTCATGATTCTAAGGAGCTTGTAGTGGTTCTAAACTAGTCAGCGTAGAGCAGAGGATTTTGAAGAAGAAAGTCAACTTGAAACGGGAAGTTCTGCCATCTCCAGTGTCTTTCTCTTTGGATTCAGATGTGTCAAAGGCAATTAGAAATACCACTTAGAGATTATAAGATCCAACTTTCTCATTTTAAAAATTAGAAAATTTAGGTTTGGGGATTTGTGTAACTTAGGTTATCATAGGCTGTCCCTTGTCAAAGCTAGGATTTAGAGCTCAGGCTAACTGATTGAGAGAGTTCATTTCTCCAGGCCATTAGGGCTGTGTTTTGAAATGTCAGGATGAAGGAAGGATTAGTTCTTGAGAAACAATTCAGTCTCATAATTGCTATATTATCATCAGGCCAGTGCTTTGTTTTATTCCACTTCTTGAGTAAAATAGCATACACAGTTATGAACTATGTATGATAAATAATAGAGTCAGGAGCAACTATATCACATTTGTATATTTCCAGAAATGAGATGGGAAAAAAATCAACCCCCAAATACCAGGTCTTTCTTCTTTGAACAAGATCTGAATGTCGGGTATTTTATGGTAATTGCCACTTATAACCTACTCTCTTGGGAATTGAACTTTACAAACACAAAAGCCAACTTGTAAATTTTTTTCCTGACAGAGAATACACTAGGCTCCAGAGAGCAGAGAGTGTCATACATTCTTCCTGGGATCTGTCACTGTTCATGGTCATTAAGGAAGGCAGGTGGGATAAACAAATTTCTGTTATTTGACCGTCACAAGAAAGTCAAGATGGAAAACAAAAATCGCCTGTCTTTTTTTTTAGTCTTGAAATAGCTAACTGTTCTATCTACCTTCACTCTAGGAAAATGCCATGAACTGGTGGCAGTAGTTGTGGTTCTGTCTAATTTAGATGCCAAAAAAGCAAAGCATTCACTGAAAATTACAGGGGATGTAAATTTTAAGAATTACAGACTAATAGTTCCCTCTTCACCTTCCTTGCCTAACAGCCCTGTGTGAGTGACAGCCAGGCATTAACAGCATGCCACCCTCCTTCTCAGGAAGAGGTGGCTGATGGCACGTTTCAGATATGAAGTGACTTTGGCTTAATGCTGGGCTATATGGAGTTGGGGATTTCTTTTTCTTTTTTCTTAAAAACAAATTGGCATTTCAAAGTGACAGGAAATTTTAGGATTCCAGATTACTATTATTAATGAAAAATGTTTAAATACCTTTGCAATAGAGATTTTGAATTATAATCTATTTGGAGAAGATTTCCACTTCCCTTTCTCTTAAAAAAAAAGTTTTTGAGAAGAAATAATTGAAGTTACAATCTACTAATGCAGAATTATTCAGAAGCCTTTTATTCTCCTTTTACTAATCCTCTGTGCTGAGAGAAAGAGAGAGAGAAAATGATCTGTGTATTGGACCATATTGATCACTTTAATGGTCTCTGATTCAACACTCAAGCTTCTCCGTCACCTAGGTTGCAACCTCTAAATTCTTTGTCAAGAGTTTACCTCAAGAGCATATGGAACAAGTTAGATTCAAATAAATTTTATCAAAATGAAAATTTGTGTCTATGGGATAAACTAATGACAATGTGTTTGAAATAAATGAATTCTCAACAATTTTTTTAAATTGAATTTAAAGTCAAGTTAGTTCTGAAAAAATGGAGGAGTGCTGTACATACATTTCATCTTACTCTATACAACTTTGCAGAAGATATCAGCAACAGGAAGGTAAAGCCAGAGATCCAGTGGTTTCTGGATCTCTGGATCCAAAAACATTGATTTTACTCTTGAAGAAGTAGGAGAGAAACTTTTCATTTTCTTTCAGACATTACAGTGTCTCTCCTCAGAGAAAGAGTTTCAGCAATAGGAAACCTTAAGAGCATTTTTAATTGATTAAACTTGCAGACAGAACTTGTATCATCTCTGACAAATGATGGAAAATAAGCATGTAACATTCAAATCTTGAACAAGAAGATTTAAATCAACAGAAAGAAGTTGAAAAGAGATATAGGGAGCTAATTCCCTTTAATTCATGACCGCTGGCTTAGGTATGGATAAAAATTGGAATCAAATCAATATATATTTAGAGAGACTACATAGACCAGTGCTGTGCAAAAGTTCTCTAATCATAAAATATTAAAATGAAAATATACTTATTTACAGAAGAGATTTTACATAGGAGTAGATAAAAAATCAGCAAGCAAATTTCTTTTCAATGAAGGTATAATATATATCAGGAGGAATGGGTAGGGATAAATTACACAGGAAGATATCTAAAAAACAGAGTTTTTTTAAAGAATGATTTAGAATGAGTCTTTCTCCCTCCCTTCTCCCAGCCCCCCAGAGAGGGGCATGGATAAAGAGAAATAACAAGGAAGTCTTTTGTAAAAAATATGTCAGGAGAAAGAAGAAAGATGGGAACTCAAATAAGAACATCTGTTCTGCAAAACCATTTGAAAAACAACCAAGTATTAACGTGAAAGAAAATGTGCTCAGCATGAAACTAACCGCAAGTAACGTGGTGGCAGGGAGGCGAGAAGAGTGACAGAAGGAGCTTGCGCCCCACTGAGAGATAACTTCTGAGTGTCCGAAGCCAAGTCACCCGCTCAGCTAATGTGAGGGGAAGTGCTCAGGCAACATCCAGGCAAATTGCCCGTGAAGTGGCAAAACTTGCAACTGAATCAAGATCTCGAGATGCAGAAGCCGAATTAAAACAAAATATTGAAAATAAAATTTTAGGTTTTTTTTTTTCTTACTTTAGACACCAGATATATTTATAACATTGAGAAATATTTTTTAAATGGGTAATCTTTTTAAAGATAGAGGTAGATTTTCTAATTATGAATATTCAGTGGTGAATGTGTAATTTTAAATTGTGATTTATTTTAGATATCCCTTTTTATTTCAATTTCACATACTTCAGAGGTAATTTTGAACAACTGGAAAGTATAACTGAATGCTTTAAATTTCCCTGTAAAGTTGCACATTTAGAATTGGGGTACCAGGAGATTCCATGGTGCTTGCCTTCCTGCTTAAATGTACCCTCTGTGCAAAAGGCGTCTCAAGAATTTGTGGTGTTTGTTCCTGAAAGTGCTAGATTTTTTTATCTGGGATAATAAAAATAATTGTTCCCAGGGATGGGGGAGCCTGGTGGGCTGCGGTCTGTGGGGTCACACAGAGTTGGACATGACTGAAGTGACTTAGCAAAGCTATTTTAAAATGATGCCTATTCTCAATCTTTAACATTAACTTCTAAGTATTGTTCCTTCTTCTTTCTTCTCTGTATCCCCTGTCTCCTACATTCATTAAGAAAGACCTTTAAAGAAAAATAATTTATAATGGGAAAGCCACGCCACTATACAATCCTCATCCATGCTAACTTACATTCAGACTAATCTCTTCTTAATGTGCTTGTATTGATTGCATCTAAAGACAATAAAAATAAAACTTACATGGTAGTTTATTTTATAAGGTAACAGTGGCAACCCAGTCTAATGAATTTTTGTTAAGTCAAATGAATCTTACGCATGACAAAACAAAATTATGGATTTCACTGCAATGAAAGAAAGAAAATTTAAAGAACCACAGGGTTTCCCTGGTGGCTCAGATGTTAAAGAATCTGACTGCAAGACCTGGGTTCAAGCCCTGGGTCAGGAAGATACCCTGGAAAAGGAAATGGGTATCCATTCCAGTATTCTTGCCTGGAAAATTCCATGGACAGAGGAGCCTGGCTCACTACAGACCATGGGGTCACAAAGAGTCCAACACTGCTGAGCAGCTAACATTTTCACTTTTTTCAAGGCTTTATTGATGGAACTTAAAAAACAGGAATACTTATTGTTAAGGTTTTTTTAATTGACTCCTGGGATACTGGTGGTCCTCAATGCACCCTGTTAGCAGATCCTACTGACAAAGCCACCACTGAAGCTTGGGTTCCCTAGAAAACAGAACCTGAAGCAAAACGCACGTGTGTGACCTCATTGCTGGAGAGGGAGGTGGAGTGGAGCAAAGTGGGGAAGGGGCAAGGCCAAATCATTGATGAAGTATTGAGCTAGGCGTTACTACATGCCACATTTTCTCACAGCCATCTTCCCAGTAAGTTTCAGTCAAAAATAGACACAGACATTCTGATTCTAGAGCCCACAGACAAGTAAGAGCTTAACAAATACTGGCCATTACCGTCTTTTTCCTCTCCAACCTCCTCTTCCTCCTTCCCCTGCTCCTCACTGTTATTTTATTTAAAATTGAAAAAAGTAGTGTGCTGCAAGTTTATGGAATATATGTTACAAAATCCAGTTCTTCTAGATTAGAAAATGTATTAGATGGTGTAAGTTTAAAAGAAAAGAGCCTGGGTTTTAAAGTCAGTTGCTCATGCTTTGTAACATCCTAACCACCCGAACTTAAAGTCTAACGTTCACCCAATAATTACAACTTTTTGAACCTCAGTTTCCTCACCTGAGAATAATATTTATTTTAGATCACTTGTGTGGGTTCATGCCTACCAGAGGTCTTATGCTCAGTAAATGTTAAATTTCCTCTCTGTCCTCCCCTAAGCCATTTAGGAATAATCAAGAATTGGATACAGATGATTTGACCAGTGTGATTAAATACAATAAGATCTTTGTACGGGTGGTGTTTGACCAGTGTCTGCTGAGATAGATGATCTGTTAAAATTATTCCCATCAATAATATTGAGATACACTAGAGCTAAAACAATTGTGCACTAGTTCTTAAAAGGCTGTACAATTAAGAAAAAAATACATAAAATAATTTGGAATAATTTATTCATTCAGAGAAGGCAATGGCACCCCACTCCAGTACTCTTGCCTAGAAAATCCCTTGGGCAGAGGAACCTGGAAGACTGCAGTCCATGGGGTCGCTGAGGGTCGGACATGACTGAGAGACTTCACTTTCACTTTTCACTTTCATGCACTGGAGAAGGAAATGGCAACCCACTTCAGTGTTCTTGCCTGGAGAATCCCAGGGACGGGGGAGCCTGGTGGGCTGCTGTCTATGGGGTCGCACAGAGTCGGACACGACTGAAGCGACTTAGCAACAGCAGCAGCAGCATTCATTCAGAAAACATTATAAATCAATATGGGATATGTGGAATATGAAAAAGAAGAAAATATAATGCTTGCTTTTAAGCAAATATTTAGGATAAAGCAAAAATTGTGGATATCATATACTATTTGTCAATTTTTCTATGTCCTGAAGTATAGTATGTTATTTAATATTTCATTGCCTCAGCATACAGTGACAGATAAGTCAAAACATTAACTGATAAAAATAATTTTTACTGACACAATAGAAAGATTTAGAAGTCTCTACTATTTTCTCTAAATGTTGTTGCCATTTAACTATTATTTTTGTGGCCCTGGTGCAAGCTAAAGATTATTTACAATTCTATCATAAAGATTTTTCTGGAGTGATCAAAGTTTAAAATATGCATCACCTATATAAAAGAGGTAAAGTGAATTGTGCCCTCTTGAGTCATATTGGTTTTATTCTGAAAGGCAGCTCTCAATAGTTTCCTGAGAATAGAAGTATTATGTAAAACAACATAAACCATAAATCTGGGTTTTCCCTAGTGTATGCGTGCTCAGTCATGTCCAATTCTTTGCAACCCTATGGCCTGTAGCCTGCCAGCAGGCTCCTGTGTCCATGGGATTTACTTGGCAAAAATAGTGGAGTAGGTTGCCATTTTTTCCTTCAGGGGATCTTCCCAGCTGAGGAATCAAACCTGCGTCTCCTGTGTCTCCTGTATTGGCAAGTGGATTCTTTACCACTGAGCCACTTGGGAAACCCATTGGAGGCTCAATGTTCTTTACTAAGTACATCCTTGCCAATGCAGGAGATGTGGGTTTGACCCTTGGGTTTGGAAGTTTTCCTGGAGAAGGAAATGTCAGTCCACTCCAGTATGCTTATAGGAGAAATCCCATCGACAGAGGAGCCTGGCAGGCTACAGTCCACACGGGTCACAAAAGAGTCAGACACAATTTAGCAACTAAACAAAAACAACGAACCGTAAGTCATGGTGAGCCCATACTAAAGTCCCCATGCTGCTGCTGCTGCTGCTGTCGATTCAGTCGTGTCCGACTCTGTGCAACCCCATAGACGGCAGCCCACCAGGCTCCCCCGTCCCTGGGATTCTCCAGGCAAGAACACTGGAGTGGGTTGCCATTTCCTTCTCCAATGCATGAAAGTGAAAAGTGAAAGTGAAGTTGCTCAGTCGTGTCTGACTCCTAGCGACCCCATAGATTGCAGCCTATCAGGCTCCTCCATCCATGGGATTTTCCAGGCAAGAGTACTGGAGTGGGGTGCCATTGCCTTCTCCAAAAGTTCCCATAGGATATAATGTTTTGCAGTTACAACTCAGGATTTTATCTGAAGCATTATGAAGGAAAAAGGAAGACAACTGAGCAAAATTAGGAAGTCCAGAAACCTAAGACTATGTTTCTAAAATTTAAGAAAACTTTGGAAATATTTTGTGTTAATAATTAAACAATAATTTTCTTTGAAGGAACTTAAAAGCATAACTCTTCACCCTTATCTCTTCCCTTCTCTGTCCTGCTTTCTTCTTTCCCTCTCAGTCACCATACTTTTAGCTCAAAGAAAATTTGCTTGTATGTAAATTTCTTTCCCACTTTGTCTCAGAGGATATTTGATTATTTAGTAATGTCTCTCTTATGGAATTTTTTTCTCGTTTTTCTTCTTTTATTCTGTACAATAGCCTATATTATCCAAAAGAAATATTAAAGTAGCCCAGATGAGTTTTCTGGCCATGATGCTGTAGGAATTTTTAAATCACTAGAATCACTCTCTTTTAACAAATAGTTTTTTTTAAATATAATATTTATATATTTGAATAAAGTTTCTTATGAAAATTCATCATCCCAGACCAGTATGATCACAGATAGTGTCTTGTTTAGAAAACAATTGTGCTGTTGCCTCAACACTCAGATGAAGAGTGAAACAGATTTTGCTAACCAGGTGCTTTCTTCATAGAAGACCAAAAGTCAAAAACATCTATTTCCCTTTTCATTAAGATACTCTGGCACTGTCCACAGATAGTCAAAATCTTTGTTTTACCACTTGAATTGTCATTTAAGTATCAGCAGGAGTACACTTTCTTAGACTATTCTCTTAAAATTGCTAAAATAATCTACTGGTTATAGGAAGCTCAGCATTAAGTCGTGAATGACTCACCAGTGCTCCTCATCCAGTTTGAGTCACTAGTCAATTACCATATTCACCCTTCTGTCCAACTGGGTGGGAGTCCAGCTTTTAACTGGAATTAAAGATGAAATTCCTGCACCATAAGGCTCATTATCTGAGTCTGAAACACCTGCTATGAGAGAATAAAAAGCGATCTTGTAACGGATCATTTAATAATTGAGTTAGACAGGACAAAACAAATGGTCTTTTGTTGGTACTTGATATTATCACTCGTCTTTTCACAAAGTGGCAGTTAACACATAGGGAGAGAGCTTGTTATTGAAGGGAAAAGAATCAAATTCAATCTGATGTCTAGTATTTTAGTAGTTTTTACTTGATCTCAATGGCTGCAGTCATTCAAGGATTTCATGATTTATTTTCTTAAATGTCACTACAGAGTTGACGTACCAACAATAGATGCAATGTTAGGCTAAGGTGAAAGAGATATAGTGAATTCAGACCATCAGTAGCATTCAGAGGCAAATGGTCCAAGTTCAGATATTCCTGGGGAAACCTGAGGCTTCATTAAGTACAGTTAGTAGGACTCCTTGAATGGTCATGAGTTATCTCTATGGTCCAATTGTAGCATTATTGTTACACAGCTCTCCCTTTGTTTGAGCCGTAATCTCTATCTAATATACTATCAGACAACAGGCTCTGGCAGTGAGCAAAGGGGGCACCATTTTTGTGCCAGAACTGAGAATCAGGCTTCAGGATGAATGGGGATCAAATGGCTGCAACAGTTGTTTTGAACATAATGCAGTTACATCACAGCCCAATGTGGTTCTGTCCTCAACTAAAGATCCCATTGCATTGACATGGAATTCAGGTTTAAAAGAAAAACTGGAAATAAAAGGCAAAGTTGAGTGCTGCAGTAGATTATTCTGAAATCATTAAGAAAAATGTGGAGACTGGAAAAGTAAATGATCTTGTTAATGAAAATGAACAAAAGAGCTGCTGCTGCTGCTGCTCCTGTTAAGTCGCTTCAGTCGTGTCCGACTCTGTGTGACCCCATAGACGGCAGCCCACCAGGCTCCCCCATCACTGGGATTCTCCAGGCATGAACACTGGAGTGGGTTGCCATTTCCTTCTCCAGAACAAAAGAGCAGGACTTATCAAAACAAAAACAAAAGAAAAATTTGGTCTGTATTAAACAAAGCACAGCAATGAAGGGAAAGCCTTGAATGTTTGAATTGATTAAAACTCAAAGAAAGTAGCTTATTCAACTGCAGAAACTATATGTTATTGTTGTTAATTTTTAATTAGGTCAGATTTTCTTTGTAAATATTTTCCTTCTACAATTCAATACTTAATGGCTCTAAACAGAAATATATAGAGTAGACTGATTATATTAACACATCTCAAGAGTTCAGATAAATTTGTGTATGAGTGTTTGTTGAAAGATGCTTCATTAGTAAGGAGAAATAAGGAGATAAATGAAGCTAGAAAACACATTTTGATTATGTCCATTCTTCTAAGTAATGACATTGGCAGATGTTCCATCAAAGCCTTGAGTTCTGGAAGTCTTCTCGGCTTTGGCCTTTTGTGGTGAGTGGGAGACACAGGCTGTCTGGGACAGCTGCACGGGAATCATATTTCGAGCCATCACATGATGAATAGGATTCCTCTGTGTGTGTGTGTGTGTGGGTGTGCGTGTGTGCTTAGTTCACAGTCATGTACAACTCTTTTCGGCCCTGTGGACTGTAGCCCACTAGTTTCCTCTGTCCGTGGAATTTTTCAAACAAGAATACTGGAGTGGGGTGCCATTTCCTACTCCAGGGGATCTTCCCGACTCATGGGTTGAACCCACATCTCTTGCATCTCCTACATTGGTAGGCAGATTCTTTACCACTGGTGCCACCTGAGAAGTCCAAATAGGATTCCTGTTTGTCTTCAGAGAATTTACTAGTCAGAATAACAAAAATATTAAGTCCACGTAGCAACTTTATTTTCTTGTAATGAATTTATTGACAGTGATCTTTAACACTGGTTTCAAAGAATCTTGTGAACATGAAATATGACTCAGCATCCACTACAAAATACTAGCAAAATCAAAGGTCAGTACTGCTAAACTAAGAGCAAGACTTGTAATAATGTTGAATTTACCTGCGGCTAGTTAGCTTCTTCCAGAATACCATTGTTGTATATTAATATACATTTGCTCCCATCAGAAATTGTGTGAACAGAAAACAAATGAAATTTTCCTGTACACTTTGAGGTTTTCATGTGTTTAATAGTTAAGGCATTAATAAATATAAATTTTTCATGAATTTATTAACAAACTTGAAAGCCTGTGACTGGTGAAAATTTATAATTCAGCTGACACATGCATTTAAATAGTGCCCATTTGAAGACAGGTGTGTAGGGTTAAGTAATTTTGAAAGTGAACTAACTAAATGTCCAAAGTTTACTTCTCAGTTCCTCTTTGTTGCCCTCTATGGTGATATAGAGCTGTCCCAGTGGCTCAGACAGTAATCAATCTGCCTGCGATGCAGGGGACCCAGGTTCGATCCCCAGATCATGAAGATTCCCTGGAGAAGGGAATGGTTACCCACTCTAGTATTCTTGCTTGAAAAATCCCATGGACAGAGGAGCCTGTGGTGATATAGTTTATCTTCTAAGGAATTTTATATGTTTTTTGAGAAAGATAAAAGGGTACCATAATGGCGAGGCTAACTTCTAGGACTAATGATGAAATTGGAAACGTCTAAGAAATTACAGAGTATTTCATTTGGAATGAAATGACATGATATTGTCATGTTATTAAATGATTTTAAACAGATTTGTGTAGGCTGCATACTTTTTTTAGTATATGGATATGTCAATTTAATTCAGTACTTTCCCTATGTTATGTTTCTTTACCTCATTTATCACATTTATTATTTTAATACAGCCTTATGGAATGTATTCAACTGTCAAAAATATTCGGGGTGCAAACAGCAATTTTTATAAAATATATGAAATCCTTTTTCTTAGGAAAGGGAGATGTTTTCAGGTTTCTGAAGAGGTTCACCAGATTACTGGCGGTGGTGTGTATTGCAGTACATTAAGTAAAATTTTACTTGGCTTACAGCCCTATCAGAAGTAAATCCTAAGAGATTCCACTGCCTGTTATCACCCCCTTTCTCCACCTGCTGTGTGACCTAACATTCACTCAAGCAAGAAATTATCAATGCCTTGAGATTCACCTGAAACCCATAATATTTGGGAATATTTAAAACTATTTCTAACAAATGCATAGCTTTCTTTTTAAGATTTTAGGCAAGGACCACTGTTATAAATCTCTTAGCTAATGAAGAGAGCAGCTGGGGTTGTTCAAATATTCTTTGATGCTGAGTCTGAACAACATTAAGGTACTAAGGTTCTGTCACTGGAGCCTTATTAATACAGTTCCATTTCTAGTGCCTGAGATCTTATTTCACCTTTCTTTCATGATATGAAAGTTTCCTGGATGCAGTTTTTTTTTAAATATATATAGTAAAGTAATAATAGTGCCTTTGATCTTGGCTTTGTATTATAGGCTCCATTTCCAAGATGCATTTTATTTCATTTTATAAACATATAGTGATAGTTATTTTCTTTATTTTTCATACACTATCTCTGGTGGACCAAAATACTCTGAGGATGATAATACAAGAATCTGAAAAAAAATCTATGATACATACCATATAATTTTTATTTTATTTAGGGTATGCATTATCTTTGCTATCTCAGAAAAATACTCTTAAACATTTACCCATGTTTCCCTTCTTGAAATAAGTATTTTAACTTATTACCTTTCATATTTTATATGTTGCATTCTGACAAGGAATCAACAATACCTGTCAAACATCATTTAATTAATCCTTATTATTATCTTGTATAAGTCTTGATTCAGGTAATTTTGACATAAATATTTTAAAATATAGAGAATTTCTAACTATATAAAACATTTACTACTTGACATTTAGCACACAAGATTATTTTCTATCATGTAAAGAATTTTATTTTTCTGGCCATGATAATTTTTCTCACTTTAGCATTGCTTTTATAAGCACAGAAACTGATGTCAGGCAGCCTCTGTAATAAAGACCAGTTGTTATGATCCTGAAGAAGTAATATTTCTTGTAACACAGTTTCCTTATTTGTAAAATGTGCATGATATAATAACTACTCACAGTTTGTTGTTAAGATGATCAAAAGACCCTGTAAATTAGTTCAGTTCAGGTCAGTCACTCACTCATGTTGGACTCTTTGCGACCCCATGATCTTCAGCACGCCAGGCTTCCTTGTCCATCACCATCTCCCAGAGCTTGCTCAAACTCATATCCATTGAGTATGTGATGCCATCCAACCATCTCATCCTCTGTTGTCCCCTTCTCCTCCTGCCCTCAATCTTTTCCAGCATCAGGACCTTTTCAAATGAATCAACTCTTTGCATCAGGTGGCCAAAGTATTGGAGTTTCAGCATCAACATCACTCCTTCCAATGAACACTCAGGACTGATCTACTTTGGATGGACTGGTTGGATCTCCTTGCAGTCCAAGGGACTCTCAAGAGTCTTCTCCAACACCACAGTTCAAAAGCATCAATTCTTCAGCTTTCAGCTTTCTTCATAGTCGAACTCTCACATCCATACATGACTATTGGAAAAACCATAGCCTTGACTAGATGGACCTTTGTTGACAAAGTAAAGTCTCTGTTTTTTAATATGCTATCTATGTTGGTCATAAATTATTTCCAAGGAGTAAGTGTCTTTTAATTCCATGCCTGCAGTCACCATCTGCAGTTATTTTGGAGCCCCAAAAATTAAATTCAGCCACTGATTCCACTGTTCCTCATCTATTTGCCATGAAGTGATGGGAACAGATACCATGATCTTAGTTTTCTGAATGTTGAGCTTTAAGCCAACTTTTTCA
Organism: Bison bison bison; assembly: GCF_000754665.1. Taxonomy (NCBI): domain Eukaryota; kingdom Metazoa; phylum Chordata; class Mammalia; order Artiodactyla; family Bovidae; genus Bison; species Bison bison. The sequence goes on from NW_011494788.1 coordinate 1,977,985, forward strand.
CTCTCCTCTTTCACTTTCATCAAGAGGCTCTTTAGTTCTTCTTCATTTTCTGCCATAAAGTTAGTGCATTCTGCATATCTGAGGTTACTGATATTTTTCCCAGCAATCTTGATTCCAACTTGTGCTTATTCCAGTCCAGACTTTCTCATGATGTACATTGCATATAAGTTAAATAAACAGGGTGATGATATACAGCCTTGATGTACTCCTTTTCCTATTTGGAAGCATCTGTTGTTCCATGTCCAGTTCTAACTTTTGCTTCCTGACAAGCATATAGGTTTCTCAAGAGGCCAGTCAGGTGGTCTGGTATTCCCATCTCTTTCAAATTTTCCACAGTTTATTGTGATCCCCACTGTCAAAGGCTTTGGCATAGTCAATAAAGCAGAAATAGATGTTTTCCTGGAACTCTCTTGCTTTTGCGATGATCCAGCGGATGTTGGCAATTTGATCTCTGGTTCCTCTGCCTTTTCTAAAACCAGCTTGAACATCTGGAAGTTCAAGTTCACATATTGTTGAAGGCTGGCTTAGAGAATTTTGAGCATTACTTTACTAGCATGTGAGATGAGTGCAATTGTGCGGTAGTTTGAGCATTCTTTGGCATTGCCTTTCTTTGGGATTGAAATGAAAACTGACCTTTTCCCGTCCTGTGGCCACTGCTGATTTTCCAATTTGCTAGCATATTGAGTGCAGCAGTCTTACAGCATCATCTTTAGGATTTGAAATAGCTCAACTGGAATTCCATCACCTCCACTAGCTTTGTTCGTAGTGATGCTTTCTAAGGCCCACTTGACTTCACATCCCAGGATGTCTGGCTCTAGGTGAGTGATCACACCATCATGATTATCTGGGTCGTGAAGATCTTTTTTGTACAGTTCTTCTGTGTATTCTTGCCACATCTTCTTAATATCTTCTGCTTCTGTTTGCTCCATACCATTTCTGTCCTTTATTGAGCTGATCTTTGCATGAAATGTTCCCTTGGTATCTCTAATTTTCTTGAAGAGATCTCTAGTCTTTCCCATTCTGTTGTTTTCCTCTATTTCTTTGCACTGATCGCTGAGGAAGGCTTTCTTATCTCTCCTTGCTATTCTTTGGAACTCTGCATTCAAATGGGTATATCTTTCCTTTTCTCCTTTGCTTTCCATTTATCTTCTTATCACAGTTATTTGTAAGGCCTCCTCAGACAGCCATTTTGTTTTTTTGCATTTCTTTGTCTTGGGGATGGTTTTGCTCCCTGTCTCCTGTACAATGTCATGAACCTCTGTATGTAATTTATTAGGCATTCTGTCTATTAGATCTAGTCTCTTAAATCTACTTCTCACTTTCACTGTATAATTATAAGTGATTTGATTTAGGTCATACCTGAATGGTCTAGTGGTTTTCCCCACTTTCCTCAATTTAAGTCTGAATTTGGTAATAAGGAGTTCATGATCTGAGCCACAGTCATCTCCTGGTCTTGTTTTGGCTGCATGTACAGAGCTTCTCCACCTTGGCTGCAAAGTTGGCCTTCTGGTGATGTCCATGTGTAGAGTCTTCTCTATGTTTGCTATGACCAGTGCTTTCTCTTGGAAAAACTTTATTAGCCTTTGCCCTGCTTCATTCCATATCCCGAGGCCAAATTTGCCTGTTACTCCAGGTGTTTCTTGACTTCCTACTTTTGCATTCCAGTCCCCTATAATGAAAAGGACATCTTTTTGGGTGTTACCTAAAAGGTCTTGTAGGTCTTCATAGAACCTTTCAACTTCAGCTTCCTCAGCGTTTATTTCTGGTCGGGGCATAGATTTGGATTACCGTGATACTGAATAGTTTGCCTTTGAAACGAGCAGAGATCATTCTGTCGTTTTGGAGATTGCATCCAAGTACTGCATTTCAGATTCTTTTGTTGACTATGATGGCTGCACTGTTTCTTCTAAGGGATTCCTGCCTGCAGTAGTATATATAATGGTCTTCTCAGTTAAATTCACCCATTCCAGTCCATTTTAGTTTGCTGATTCCTAAAATGTCGACTTTCCCTCTTGCCATCTCCTGTTTGACCATTTCCAATTTGTCTTATTTCATGGACCTAACATTCCAGGTTCCTATGCGATATTGCTCTTTACAGCATTGGACCTTGCTTCTATCACCAGTCACATCCACAACTGTGTTTCATTTTTGCTTTGGCTCCATCCCTTCATTCTTTCTGGATTTATTTCTCCACTAATCTCCAGTAGCATATTGGGCACCTACCGACCTGGGAAGTTCCTCTTTCAGTATCCTATCATTTTGCCTTTTCATACTGTTCATGGGGTTCTCAAGGCAAGAATACTGAAGTGGTTTGCCATTCCGTTTCCAGTGGACCACATTCTGTCAGACCTTTCCACCATGACCGTCCCATCTTGGGTGGCCCCACATGGCATGGCTTAGTTTCATTGAGTTAGACAAGGCTGTGGTCCATGTGATCAGATTGGCTAGTTTTCTGTGATTGCGGTTTCAGTGTGTCTGCCCTCTGATGCCCTCTCTTAGCGCCTACTGTCTTACTTGGGTTTCTCTTACCTTGGACGTGGGGTATCTCGTCACGGCTGCTCCAGCAAAGTGCAGCCACCACTCCTTACCTTGGACGTGGGGTATCTTCTCATAGCTGCTGCTCCTGACCTTGTACGTAAATTAGTTAGCATGGTTCTAATCAAATAAATTGATGAAATATATTTAGTATTATTTTTGTGTGAAAGTAATTGTGGTTTTGCCTTTTTGTGTTGAACTTTGCCAGTTGATATTGGAATAAATTCTTCAGTGAATTCTCTTATACATCATTTTAATGTGCATTTCTCACTTTATGTATTTGCTAATGATTTATTACTTTCTGTTTATTTCATATTGATTTTAAACTATAGAAATGATGTTAGACAAAAAGTAAATTTGAGTGGTCTTTTTATTGGGGTTCAAAATTGGTCACAAAGCAGTGGAGACAACTCAACATCAACAAAGCATTTGGCCCAGGAACTGTTAATGAACAGTGCAGTGGTACAGTGCAGTGCAGTGGTGGTTCAAGAAGTTTTGCAAAGGAAGCTAGAGCTTTCAATATGAGGAGAGTAGTGGCCAGCCTTTGTAAGTTGACAATGCCCAATTGAGAGAAATCATCAAAGCAGATCCCTTACAACTGAACAAGAAGTTGTTCACGAACTCAATGTCCCCCATTCTATAGTCATTCAGCATTGAAAGAAAATAGGAAAGGTTAAAAATCTCAATAAGTGAGTGCCTCATGAGCTGACTGAAAATTTTTAAAAAATCGTGTTTTTGAAGTGTTGTCTTCTGTTATTCTACTGAATAATAACGAACAATTTCTCAATCAGATTGTGATGTAGAATGAAAAGTGGATTTTATACAACAATCAGCAATGATCAGCTTAGTGGTTGGACTGAGAAGAAGCTCCAAAGCACTTCCCAAAGCCAGAACTTGCACCCAAAAATGGTCATGGTCACTGTTTGGTGATCTGCTGCCTGTCTAATTCACTACAACTTTTTTAATCCTGGTGAAACCATTACATCTGAGAAGTATGCTCAGAAAATCAATGAGATACACCAAAACTGCAATGCCTGCAGCCAGTATTGGTCAACAGAAAGGGCCCAATTGCCCAATTCTTTTCCACAACAATACCTAACCACGCATTCCACAACCAGCACTTCAAATGTTGAACAATTGGGCTAAAAAGTTTTGCCTTATCCACCATATTCATCTGACCTCTTGCCTACAGACTACCGCTGTTTCAAGCATCTCAACAACTTTTTGCAGAGGATATGCTTCCTCAATAAGCAAGAGGCAGAAACTGCTTTCCAAGAATTCATGGAATCCTGAAGCACGGATTTTTATGCTACAGAAATAAACAAACATTTCTCATTGGCAAAAACGTGTTGATCATAATGGTTCTTATTTTGATTAATAAAGATATGTTTGAGTTTAGTTAAAATGATTTAAAATTCATGGTCTGAAACTACAGTTACTTTTGTACTAACTTAATATTACACTTGCTGGGATTAAGCTATATAAAGAATGAAAAAGAAATATTCCATTTTAAACTTTCAATATGTATAAATAACTATAATTAGGAGATCTAATGTAGTATATATTATTATTCATACAATTATTATTTTAAGCATGTACAAATGTTCTATGGTTTTGTGTTATGATAGTAGAATGAAATATAAGGGTATTTCAGATTATACTGCAGATTTTCCTAATTTAGACTAGTCTATAAGTAATAAATGACTTAAAAACCAAGCCCCAATTTTCTTCTCTGAATAGAATTGCCACCTAACAGAGTCACCTGAAGCTTTAGTTATTATTTAGAAACATGATCTGAATTAAGATTCTCTGCATCATTCACTGGCCTAACTCATGCTTCTCATAGAATTATCTCAATCAATACTAATTGAGGGCTCACAGTGTGTATGGTTCTGGATGAACAATTTTAATTTAAAAGGTAGAAATGCATTACATACCTGTGGCATTTAGCTCAACTTGAAGTAGTTTTTGATAATTAGACTTAATCAGAACAATTTCAGTTCTCATCTTATGCATTTGGTCAAACTTTGCTTGATGATTTATTCATTCATTCATTCTGAAAACTATGATTAGTGCCATTATGAGTCAAGCACTGTACTAATACTAGGGAATACAGGGATGATTTTATCACAACCCCCACTCTTTAGAGGCTCACAATCTAAAGGTGGAATCAGCCAGGAAACATTTATACTGCTATGATAAGTGCATAAAATTCCTTTAGAGAATAAAAGAAAGATCTTTTAAGTCTATCTGAAAGAACCACGAAAGACTAGGATGAAGCAGCTTTAAGAAAAATTAAATTACTTTATCAATTTTCATATTAAGAATTAATTCCATTAGAGACATTTTGAAAATTAAATTAAGATGAAATATTGAGTTAAGCATCCATGATTCCACCACTCAAGGATAATTATTGCCAGCGTGTTGGTGAATATCCTTATGTCACCAAAAACTGTGAATATACACACACATAAATGTAACATATATGTATGCATACACACACGCATATATATATTTCACATAACACGATCATGGGAGCAGATACAGTTATGCTATCTTTAGTGTTTCCTACCTCACGTTCTTGCTTAATTGTTTTTCTTGGTTATATTTCCAGATAAACAAATATTCACTTGAATAGATTTCTAATGAATGACAGGAATTCTGTGATACAAATATACTGCAATTTGTTTAATTACTGTGATAAAAATGTGAGATACTTTTCTCAAAACACAATATGCATGAATGAAATCCAACAGAAATAGCATGCAGTTGAGTTTGATCAAACGTGTGCTTGAACCACAATCAGTGTTCAGTGGGAAACACACACACACAGAGTTTGATGTAAGGGATGTGGGATCAGAGAAAATGGCAATGATGCAAACCATGTTGAAAAACTAGAAATAAAACCCACACTGGTTTACAGTAGGATCACCCAGAATCTCAAATTATGTACAAATGTGTCACAGAGTAATCCATTTCCTCAGGGAGTTTAGCACAAAGAATCAACTAAGTCTTAAGAATCCATTTGACAAATCAAATTTTTAAGTGTTCTGTCATTAAACTATCTTAACAATTTGTCATAATAATTTATAATCTTATTATAATTTGTTATAATAATTTCTTATAAATAAGTTATAAGATCAGAAGAGGGTTTAAACCTCTGTCACTACATTGTAAAAATTTTCTCAATCTAGATTAAATAACAAGGTAGTCACCATCTTCAAGTCAAATGACTCAAACAATATAGCAAAACTTCCATTTAAACTTGCTATGAGCGTATTCTATACAAGCAAACAGTTAAACAACTGTCCAAATATTTATGATAAGATACTTCTCAAGATGCGATTGCTTGTCTCAACTGTAAGGAAAATGTCTCATCTTTCTAATAGCTTCGGTTAAGTACTGGTGAGAATCTCTGAATATTCATTAAATTTCTCTCTGATAAGTGAAATTTTGCATCTTGATTTTCACTTTCCAAGAACATGATAT
>NW_011494788.1:1984108-1984214 GCF_000754665.1 Bison bison bison
CGATGCACGATACTGGATGCTTGGGGCTAGTGCACTGGGATGACCCAGAGGGATGGTATGGGGAGGGAGGAGGGGGGAGGGTCTAGGATGGGGAACACGTGTATAC
>NW_011494788.1:1985269-1997503 GCF_000754665.1 Bison bison bison
AATATTCATTAAATTTTCTCTCTGATAAGTGAAATTTTGCATCTTGATTTTCACTTTCCAAGAACATGATATTGAAAGTTGTCTGCAGACAGAAAGCCAGGCCTGGATTCTTCTGGAATATTTAATCCTAATATACACTTACTTTTAAATTGAACAATTCTGTGCAAGGGGAATCCACTTGACTGGTACATCTTAACTGCAGGTGGATTTGGAAGAGAACTAATTTGGGTCCAGGATTAGCTGGATGTGTTAGAAGGAACAATTCTCTAGATTGCTGATTCTGATGTTAATAACCCAGATGTTAGTAAAAGCTGCCAGCTGGGAACACAATGACCAAATTCCCTGCATATGTACTCTAATGATGATGAGTGAATCATTTGACCAAAACTAGCATTTTTGGCTTAACTGACTACTAAGGCTTATAACCTTGTTGCCTCTGCTTAAGACACAATGTAGAAATTTAACAAAATGGATGCTATTTAAAAATCCACTGTCTGCTTGCTAGTTTTGTGTATCTGGAATATATTTTGCCTTTGTATTTTGATTGTTTCCTAAGAGACCTAAGTTATGCATAGTTTATTTCACATGTTCCATCATAGAAAATAAGGAAATACATGGTGATCCAGCTCCCAACTGCATTCCTACCCATCTATGAACAGAAATGCTATTTGAAGTCATTTGAATCAGGTATAAAAGGGCCAACATTTGAAATGACAGTGTTTTGCCTGTGTTAGCCTGTGCTCCCTTATAACACAGCTATAAGGAACTAGACAGAGAAGTTAAAGATATGATGAAATAACTTTATCATTTGGTGGGAAGATTTGGGAGAATGACATTGAAACACGTAAAATATCATGTAAGAAACGAGATGCCAGTCCAGGTTCGATGCACGATACTGGATGCTTGGGGCTAGTGCACTGGGATGACCCAGAGGGATGGTATGGGGAGGGAGGAGGGGGGAGGGTCTAGGATGGGGAACATGTGTATACCTGTGGCGGATTCATTTTGATATTTGGCAAAACTAATACAATTATATAAAGTTTAAAAAAAAAGATATGATAAAATAAAGCTTCATCAGCAAGCAAAAATGAAGTGAAACAAAGGTAATATTGTTTCCTACAGTAGTACTCTTTCCATTCGTGAACAGATGAATGTGACATCAAAAGGAATTGAGCTCAATATGATTGTCATTACTACACAGCTGATTTAATTGCACTGTATACAGTCTAAAGCTATGTCTGCCAGACTTTAGTGTCTTTTTCTTTTTTGTGGTCTGGGACAATGAGATGTGCAACTACACTATCCTATATTTCCCTGCTAATGTGTTTTCCATCATGTAGATAGTATCCATGAGGAAGATATTTAAAATTAAACCACCAAAGTCTGTGTAGGATTCAGTAGTCAATTTATTTGTTCTTCCCTTTTGAGACTGGCAGAGAAAGGAAATCTATATAATTAGAATAATTTCTCAAATTTAATAGCACGTGAATACTTTTCTCAATAGCCTATCTAAATCCTTATAAGCAAAATGTGAGCTAAACACTAAGTATATCATCAACTTCTCAAATCTATTGATGTATATAGAGATAAAAATAGAGAAATTTTTTAGTCAAGCATATTCTATAAATTCTCATCTTTTGCACAGCATGAAAACATTTCAGAGTTTCTCAGATTGATGAAGAGAAATGCCTCATTAAATGACATAGAGCCCCATGCAGTATTACAAAAACAGCATGGACTGTGTTATACAATGTTATTCCTTAGATCCAGCAAAGAGAAATTTCTGTGTAGAAACTAGAGAATTTGTTCAAAAACTGAAAACAGGATAGAAAACCTCTTATTTTAAAATAGACCCAAAAAGTTTCTTTATGTACACTTAGTATTTCATTATGTAAACTAGTAATAAAGCAATAGGATATATGTAATAGGGCTAACATATATTTCTTCTTGACTTTAAATATGATGTTTACTCTAGGTTTTGAGTAGATGCCAATTAGCAAGCTAAAGAAGTTCTTTTCTATTCCTGTTTTTCTAAGAGGTTTTATTATTTGTGTTTGGTGGTTTTTCTGCATCCTTTAAAATAAGTAAAGGAATTTTCTCCTTTACTCTGTTAAAAATATGAATTACATTATTAAATTTTCTAAGTTTAAATAATCTTTGCAGTTCAAGGGTTAAATTTTACTTGGCCATAATATCTTTAAATACACAACTTGGGTGTGACTTTTAATATTGAGGTGGATTTCTTCAACTACGACACAAGTGAATTTAGGCTACATTTTTCATTTTGCATTTTTTCTGTGTCCTGTTCTGATATTAAAGTAAGAAAATCTTAGTATAAAACTTTAGAAGTCCTCAGGTTCTGCCTAGATTTTGGACAATTTGTTGAAGATTAGGTAAAATTTACCTATATATCTTCAAATTTTTATGCTTTGGGGGGAAAGATTTTTAAAAACTATTGATTAAGATTATAAATAAGTTAGACATTACTATGTTTTTATTTATTATTCAGTCAATTTTGGAATTCTATTTTCCATAAAATTGCCCTGAAAGTAATTTATCTATATACTATTATCCACAATTCTATTGGGATTTGTCAATCACTACAGTCTCTGAATTTATATGCTATTTAAAATTTTACTTTATTTATTGATTAATTGATTTATTGATTGCTATTCAAGAACTCTGAAAAAATAATCAGAAGCATATAGATTGAAGAAGGACACCAAAATTTGATGTGCCACTCGACCAGCATTGAGTTTACCATCTGTGTTCTCAGATACATGGATGTGAGAACTGTGATAGAGTTAGAGCCTTGGGAGAAACCTTTTAGTTCTGATTCAAGGGATGGTAAAGGGAACTCCTAAGTACAGAAAAAGTAGAGGTAAACACTCTGTTTTGTTTTTTTATCACTCTTTTTTCTCTCTTGTTTTACATCCCAGGCCCAAAGCAATTTTATGGTGACAACTGTGACAGCAGTAGTCACAGCAGTAATCATAGCAAGTGTGATTCTGCAGGATCCCAAACTCTGAGGGTTTGGAAACTGCTTCTATATTATGAAGCTGTATTTCCATGAGGGCAGGCAGACCCTCATTGCTTTTTGTTTGTTACTCTCTGTTCTCCTGTCACGTGGCCTTGGGCATGACACAATTGTGCAAGTGAACAATTTCTAGCAAGAGGAATTTTAGGGAAGAAAAGAATACAAAAATAAATTATCAGAATGAGAGCATAATTTCAGAAAGTTAACGATGCATAAAGCTGTTAATGAACTTCTGGGTTCACTCCAACCTATACCTTCTTGGACTTAAATCTAGGTTAGATTAAAGACCCTAAGACTGAACTAATATGCAGACTTTATGCAGATGTCTGATGAACCACTTAGTGTACATACATGGGACAAATCGGAACAGCATCTCCAAACTATGAAAACTGAACTGATTTTGCAACCACTGCACAGAAGGGGGTTAGAATCTGTAGCCTGAAGCCTAGCAAACCATCCTGATCTACAGGTCAATTGCCCATCAATAGAAAAAATTGTCAACGTTAACCATAAGACTGATACAGCACTTTATTCTCATATTGTAATTCTCAGAATGACCAGGCTACAATCCAAAATTACTTGGGATGAGAAGAATCATGAAGATCTCAATTGTCAGTGAAAAAGAAAATCAACAGTTCCCAAAAATAAGATGACATAAATGATGGAATTATTCAAATAATTTTTAGAGCAGTAATTATAGAAAAGTTAATCTTCCAGACTGCCAAGGATGTGCAAGACTTTTGGCTTCATCTTCTAGTTACAGTCTAATGACAAAATTAGAGGGAAGAATCCACCCAAGAGCACCCTAACCTCTGGAACCAACCGAGATTTCAGAGGTTTCACCAAACCACCCTCAGATCTGATAATTCACTAGACTCACTGACAGTCAGGTCAATCCTGCTCTTAAAGATTAGAAGTATGGATTGTCCCTACCAAAGAAAAGACCTACTGAAGATTTTGAGCACAGGAGAAATGTCTTGGATCTGTATTCTGGACCCATAACTCTGTTATATTCAGCTTGAATTGGAGAGGGAAGGAGAAGTTAGGGAAACATGTTGATTAGGGCATGAACTAGTACAGATAAAACAAGAATATTTACTTGCTTATTTCTAAATATGTAACAATATGTGAATGTAGTTTATCTGAGTTAATTTCTCTGCTTTTAAAATTAATTTTAGTTAATTATCCTGCATTTGCCTATTAGCATAATTTGATCTAATTGCATGTTTAATGTAAATGGTTCTAATCACATAATTTGTATGTGTTAATGACATAATTAGATGATGCACAATTATAGTTTTAATGATGTCATAAAATCTGTATAAGGCATGGTTAAACATAAGCCTACCACAAAACAGGGACATGCCTCTTGAGGTCAAAGATTGTGGGAAGTGGGAGGGACTATACATTGTGTAGTTCAATTCACTCATTTAACAAGTATTATTTTACCAAAGAGCACAAAATGGGCATTTTTTAGCATCATCTTAAATTCATTTTTCATCTCTATACACTAAGTGAGTTTCAATTAAAAAAAATAAAAGGGAATAAGACCTTCACTGCACTAGTCCTCTGAAAAGAGAAGGATTTCTTGGGATAAAGAATAGATTGATGTATGGGATGGTTCTCAGCTCATTTAATTAATTTATTCATTCATTCATCTGACATTTACCAGAAATCCGCATACTTTCTGCCCTTAACCCAGGTCTTCTTGACCACAGAACATTAGATCTGAAATGATATATTGAATTGCCTCTCATGAATAAGACTAAATCTACAGTAATAAAAGGCGAAATATATGTAAATTGCACAATACACTTCAGAGTATTCTATAACAAAGAACTAACTAGTGTTGTAGAGGAATGAAAAATTTAATGCGCTTTTAGGACTTTGGAAAGGTTTATAGAGGGATGATAAGTGAGTTACATCATAAAGGGGAAGCAGGAATTTAACAACTAGAGAAGAGAGGCAATTCTGTCAGAAGCAACAATTTTTCAAAGGTAAATTATTATTACAAAACCTTGTGTGCCTGAGTGCCAAATTAGGATCTGTGTGAAGAAAATGATGATGTTGGATACTTAGTTCAGGGCTACAGTATGAGACACCACTTACCATATTAAGAGTTATAGTTCTATCTTATAGACAATGAAAAATTGATAAAGGCTTTTTAATCTAGAAAGTTATGTGATATGAATTGGGTTTTAGATGACAACTCTGGGGACAGAGTGAGAGTAGCTTAGAGAAATGATGTGAATTACAAAGAAATGAGAGAGAAGGTTTTTAATAATTAGTTTAAATAAAATAATGGAGGTAAGCTAAAGATGTAGAAATGGAAATGAAAATGAATATGTAAATGATGTACATGTTCTAGTGATATTATCATGAGAATGTCATAAATGCAGTTAGAGATCAAATATAGTATGAACATAGAAAAAGCTAAAATTATGTATTATTAGCTCAATGAATGGGCAATAGTAATGGGAAGTATCACCCATTAAACTGGATAGATGGAAATAATTCAAGCTAAGAGATAGGGCAACAAGAACAGACTTGGGGATGAAAATGATTTCATTTCACATGTGTTGAAAATGTGATCCAGATAAGAATATATCTTTCATAAACTACATTTTTCACACTTCAGTCATTTGAACATAATTTTCACAATCTTTTGTCAATCTCATCATCTGTATTGTAATTTACTAAATGCTTATCTTTAAATTGATTCCATTTTTATCTACATACACTTATTTTAGGAAGACCTAGTACCTGTGTCATAAGTGGAAACAAATGCCCATATGTGGGTAAACAAACCTGTGCCCATATGTTCATTGTCCAGTAGGACCCACTCTGATTGGTTAATTCACTCTTTGGCTCTAGGTATGGAATTAATATGCAGCATAACTTATCCATCATTCTCAAATAATAAAAAGCTCTCCCATCACTTTAAATCAAATATTCTGTTCAATAATAGTATCTGATTCAGTGTAATTATCAATACCAGTGATTCAGAGAGTAAAGAATCTGCCTGCCATGTTGGAGACCTGGGTCTGACCCCTGGGTTGGGAAGATCTCCTGGAGAAGGGAATGGCTACCCACCCCAGTATTCTTGCCTGGAGAATTCCATGGACAGAGGAGCCTGGTGAGCTACAGTTCATGGGCTGCAAAGAGTCAGACATGACTGACTAACACTACCTCCCCACCTCTTAGCCTTTATTTTAATTTTAACCCCTTCTCAATTTGAACCAGCTGCTTGCAATAAGACTGCCACAGGAAAAGTGATCAGATTACTCTTTCTCTTAAAATCCACTCATACACTTCCTCCTAGCTTGCTAATTGTAGTTCTGACATATCAGCATTGAACATAGGGAGAGGAATAAGAGGCAATGAGCAGGGAAATCTCATTTAACCTTCCAGTGGTATACTGCATTTGGCATTTTATTTCTTGGGGGAGAAGGAGCTTTGTAATTTCCACATATATCATCCTCTTGGCAGGCAAGCCTCCAATATCCTCTGGACAACCAGTAGTAAGTAGACCGCACAGCATCTGTTTGCAGAGTTATTCTTTCTCTTTCAGATGCCTTTCTTTGAAAGAACAATTCTGTATTGTGTCTTTTCTATGTGTGGTCTTTAACTGGCCCTCTAATATGCTGGTATGTTTTGCTTCAGCCAGACTCTTATCTTTTAAATAAATTCAAAAAAATTATCACAGGTTTTCAAAAGAATTACATTACCTATCCTTCCTTTCTTGGTCTCTTTACCAATCTCATTTATAGGTTGAAAGTAAATAGTCATATAAAGATTACAACAATAGTTTTCAATCAATTCCTTTGAAAATCTACCCTAAAGGGTCTGGCATACCATTTTGAAATATGAAAGTAGATGGTGCCTACTGTCCTTGGATCTCAGATGAAACAAAAAAAGTCACATTTAAGTACTTATTAATAATACATTTTGATGTGTTTTGCTGTTGGAATATATTAGTGCATTTAAGCTAAGTGACACTTGCTATTTCAAGGTCTGCTTTTCACCACACATCTTGGAAACTGAGCTCTTATATATCTATATCATCATTTGCTAAGCAAATCAAGTTGGAGAAAAGTAGATTCTTCATCAGTTCTTCTCCAATTACTACTGTTATTCAGTATAACAGTAAGCTAATCATGAAGTCTTCGAATTCTAAATAGAAGTTATTTATTTAACTCAGAATTTGTCTTTATTTTTAGAGGGGAAATAAAAGAAATCTAATATTATTTCTTGATTTTTTTGAGTTTAAACATCTGTTCTTACATTATTTAGAGGGACCAACACATTAGGTTTGAAACAAGGCCTTATATTTCTAAGCAGTAATTCATTTTCTTTTGTCTTTAGCAATGCCTCCTTGTTCCTTACTGATGCTGCTGTTGGGAGTATTTGCGACTTGATTAAGTTGCCAGGAATGCACACAATCATGCAGTATGGCTATCAAAGATGTGATTAAATGTACAGGATTCATTGTACATGTATACAAGATTCTTATGGTATCCCTTATCATAAGAAAACCTCAACAACACTTTCCTAACATCAAATCTCTAGCTCTGCCTGTCTTATTTCAGTCTGACAGAAGAAAATAGTACAGTTGACTAAATTTATATTTACCAAAAGGTTTGGTAAATGAAGGTTAGATACAGTTCAACTAAAAGGATATAATTAATACCAGTATCAACAGACTAGAAACAGCAACCAAAATTCTATTAAATTGCACATCCAGGCAAGTATTCAAAAGAGATACATACATGTACATGAGACAAGAGGCAACTCTACACATGGATATCACCAGATAGTCAACACCCAAAACAGATTATATTCTTTGCAGCCAAAGATGGAGAAGCTCTAAACAGTCAGTAAAAATAAGACCGGGAGCTGCCTGTGGCTGAGATCATGAATTCATTGCAAAATTCAGACTTAAATTGAAGAAAGTAGGGAAAATCACTAGGCAATGCCAAAGAACGTTCAAACTACCACATATTGCACTCATTTCACAAACTAGCAAGGTAACACACAAAATCCCTCAAACTAGGATTCGACATTACATGAACTGAGAAATTCCACATGTACAAGCTGGATTTAGAAAAGGCAGAAGAACCAGAGATCAAATTGCCAATATTCATCAGATCATAGAAAAATCAAGGCAGTTTCATAAAAATATCTGCTTCATTGATTACACTAGAGCCTTTGATTGTGTGGAGCACAACAAACTGAAAATTTCTTAAAAGATGTGTGAATATCAGGCCACCTTACCTGCCTTTTGAGAAACCTGTATGCATGGCAAGAAGCGACAGTTAGAACCACACAGGGAATAATAGACTGATTCCAAACTGGGAAAGGAGTATATCAAGGCTGTATATTGTCACCCTGCTTATTTAACTCCTATGCAGAGTACATTATGTGAAATGCCAGGCTGGATGAAGCTCAAGTTGGAATCAAGATTGCTGGAGAAACGTCAATAACCTCAGATATGCAGATGATACCATCCTAATGACAGAAATCAAATAGCAACTAAAAAGCCTCTTGATGAAGGTTAAATAGGAGAGTGAAAAAGCTGGCTTAAAACTCAAGACTCAAAAAACCAAGGTCACGATTTCCATTCTCACTTCATGGCAAATAGATGGTGAAACAATGACAGACTTTATTTTCTTGGGCTCCAAAATCACTGCGGATGGTTACTGCATCATTAATTAAAAGATGCTTGCTCCTTGGAAGAAAAATTATAACAAACCTACACATAGCGTGTTAAAAAACAGAGACATCACTTTGCCAACAAAGGTCCATCTAGTCAAACCAGTGGTTTTTCCAGTAGTCATTCACAGATGTGAGAGCTGGACAATAAAAAAGGCTGAGCACGGAAGAATTGATCTTTAGAACTGTGGTTCTGGAGAAGAATCTTGAGAGTTCCTTGGACTGCAAGAAGATCAAACTACTCAATCCTAAAGGAAATCAACACTGAATATTCATTGGAAGGGCCGAAGCTGAAGCTCCAATACTTTGGTCACCTGCTAGGAAAAGCTGACTCATTGGAAAAGACCCTGAAGCTGGGAAAGATTGAAGGCAGAAGGAGAAGTGGGACTTAGAGAATGAGATAGTTAGATGGCATCATTGGCTCAATGGACATAAGTATGGGCAAACTCTGGGAGACAGTGAAAAACCAGGAAGCCTGGAATGCTGCTGTCCATGTGGTCACAACAAGTCAGACACACCTGAGTGACTGAACAAGGAAGAGCAAATATTCTAAAAAGATAAAATATTTTCTTTCTTTGAACCATTTGATATATATGTATCCAATGTATGTATGTATGTATATATATATATACATATACATAATATATATATACATATACACACACATAACAATATTATTCAGACTCAAAAAGAAGGAAATTCTTACATATGCTACAACATAGATGAACCTCAGAGACATTATGCTAAGTGAAAGAAACAAGACAGAAAGTGACAAATTTTGTAGGAATTCACTTTATGAGGGTTTCTAGAGTAGTCCCACTTATAGAGATAGACAATAGAATAGTGGTTGTTAGGGGAATGGGGAAAGGGATTTAGAATTTATTTTTTAAAGGGTAAAAATTTGCAGTCATGCGAGCTGAAAATAGTTATGGGCATGAATAGTGGTGAAGGTTGCAGATATGAATGTACTTAGTGCCACTGAATGTTACACCTAAAAATGGTTAAAATCACACAATTTATGTTGTGTATATTTTAGTACAATTTTAAAAAGTGAAAGGTGGACAAGCATAGTGTCTGGAAATTAAAAAGGTGGAACCTGTCAGGCCCTCTTGCCCCATGCTCTCATGACCTCCCACCCCATGATCTGTAAACAATGACTTTGCACAGAGCTGAGATCATTTATAGCACTGCGTATGCATCACTCCAGTATTCTTGCCTGGAGAATCCCATGGACGGAGGAGCCTGGTGGGCTACAGTCCACGGGGTTGAAAAGAGTCGGGCACGACTGAGTGACTTCACTTTCACTTTCATGCATGTTACAGGATACTCACTTGGTCACAGGTTACTTTGTGCCATCTCCCTGTAGGAGTTTCACCATGAAAGCCCTGGCTGCTGCTGCATTGGGGCTACACTGGAGTGACATTATGGTTATGAAGCCATAACCATAATGGCTTCATTATGGCTATGTTATGGTTATATTGGAGAAGCAACCCCACATCCAAGGAGTGGCGGCTGTGCGGACACAGGAGGGCCGAGAGGAATTAATCCACGTTCAAGACCAGGAGGGGCAGCTGTGAGGAGATACCTCTCATCCAAGGTAAGGAGCAGCGGCTGCACTTTGCTGGAGCAGCCGAGAAGAGATACTCCACCAAGGTAGGAGACCAAGGTAGGAGAAACCCAAGTAAGATGGTAGGTGTTGTGAGAGGGCATCAGAAGGCAGACACACTGAAACCACAATCACAGAAAACTAGCCAATATGATCACATGGACCACAGCCTTGTCTAACTCAATGAAACTAAGCCATGCCGTGTGGGGCCAGCCAAGACGGACGGGTCATGGTGGAGAGGTTTGACAGAATGTGGTCCACTAGAGAAGGGAATGGCAAACCACGTCAGTATTCTTGCCTTGAGAACCTCATGAACAATATGAAAAGGCAAAATGATAGGATACTGAAAGAGGAACTCCCCAGGTCGGTAAGTGCCCAATATGCTACTGGAGATCAGTGGAGAAATAACTCCAGAAAGAATGAAGGGATGGAGCCAAAGCAAAAACAATAACCCGTTGCGGATGTGACTGGTGATAGAAGCAAGGTCTGACGCTGTAAAGAGCAATATTGCATAGGAACCTGGAATATTAGGTCCATGAATCAAGGAAAATTGAAAGTGGTCAAACAGGAGATGGCAAAGGTGAACGTTGACATTCTAGGAATCAGTGAACTAAAATGGCCTGGAACGGGTGAATTTAACTCAGATGACCATTATATCTATTACTGTGGGCAGGAATCCCTTAGAAGAAATGGAGTAGCCATCATGGTCAACAAAACTTGGATACAATCTCAAAAATGACAGAATAATCTCTGTTAGTTTCCAAGGCAACCGTTCAACATCATGGTAATCCAAGCCTGTGCCCCAACCAGTAAAGCTGAAGAAGCTGAAGTTGAATGGTTCTATGAAGACCTATAAGACCTTTTAGAACTAACACCCAAAAAAAGATGTCCTTTTCATTATAGGGGACTGAAATGCAGAAGTAGGAAGTCAAGAAACACCTGGAGTAACAGGCAAATTTGGCCTTGGAGTACAGAATGAAGCAAGGCAAAGGCTAATAGAATTCTGCCAAGAGAATGCACTGGTGATAGCAAACACCCTCTTCCAACAACACAAGAGAAGACCCTACACATGAACATCACCAGATGGTCAACATGGAAATCAGACTGATTATATTATTTGCAGCCAAAGATGGAGAAGCTCTATACAGTCAGCAAAAACAAGACAGGGAGTTGACTGTGGCTCAGATCATGAACTCCTTATTGCCAAATTTAGACTTAAATTGAAGAAATAGGGAAAACTACTAGACCATTCAGGTATGATCTAAATCAAACCCCTTATGATTATACAGTGGAAGTGAGAAATAGATTTAAGGGACTAGTTCTGATAGATAGAGTGCCTGATGAACTATGGATGGAGGTTCATGATACTAGATAGAAGACAGGGATCAAGACCATCCCCAAGAAAAAGAAATGCAAAAAAGCAAAATGGCTGTCTGGGGAGGCCTTACAAATAGCTGTGAAAAGAAGAGAAATGAAAAGCAAAGGAGAAAAGGAAAGATATAAGCATCTGAATGCAGAGTTCCAAAGAATAGGAAGGAGAGATAAGAAAGCTTTCCTCAGTGATCAATGCAAAGAAATAGAGGAAAACAACAGAATGGGAAAGACTAGAGATCTCTTCAAGAAAATCAGAGATACCAAGGGAACATTTCATGCAAAGTGGGCTCGATAAAGGACAGAATGGTATGGACCTAATAGAAGCAGAAGATATTAAGAAGAGGTGGCAAGAATACACAGAAGAACTGTACAAAAAAGATCTTCACGACCCAGATAATCATGATGGTGTGGTTACTCACCTAGAGCCAGACATGCTGGGATGTGAAGTCAAGTGGGCCTTAGAAAGCATCACTATGAACAAAGCTAATGGAGGTGATGTAATTCC
>NW_011494788.1:1997603-2014863 GCF_000754665.1 Bison bison bison
GCTTTCCTCAGTGATCAATGCAAAGAAATAGAGGAAAACAACAGAATGGGAAAGACTAGAGATCTCTTCAAGAAAATCAGAGATACCAAGGGAACATTTCATGCAAAGATGGGCTCGATAAAGGACAGAATGGTATGGACCTAATAGAAGCAGAAGATATTAAGAAGAGGTGGCAAGAATACACAGAAGAACTGTACAAAAAAGATCTTCACGACCCAGATAATCATGATGGTGTGGTTACTCACCTAGAGCCAGACATTCTGGGATGTGAAGTCAAGTGGGCCTTAGAAAGCATCACTATGAACAAAGCTAATGGAGGTGATGTAATTCCAATGGAGCTATTTCAAAACCTGAAAGATGATGCTGTGAAAGTGCTGCACTCAATATGCCAACATTTTTAGAAAACTCAGCAGTGGCCACAGGACTGGAAAAGGTCAGTTTCCATTCCAATCCCAAAGAAAGGCAATGCCAAAGAATGCTCAAACTACTGCACAATTACACTAGTAAAGTAATGCTCAAAATTCTCCAAGCCAGGCTTCAGCAATATGTGAACTGTGAACTTCCAGATGTTCAAGCTGGTTTTATAAAAGGCAGAGGAACCGAGATCAAATTGCCAACATCCGCTGGATCATAGAAAAAGCAAGAGAGTTCCAGAAAAACATCTATTTCTGCTTTATTGATGATGCCAAAGCCTTTGACTGTGTGGATCACAATAAACCATGGGAAATTTGAAAGAGATGGGAATACCAGACCACCTGATCTGCTTCTTGAGAAACCTATATGCAGGTCAGGAAGCAACAGTTAGAACTAGACATGGACAACAGACTGGTTCCAAATAGGAAAAGGAATGCTTCAAGGCTGTATATTGTCACCCTGCTTGTTTAACTTCTATGCGGAGTACATCATGAGAAACGCTGGGCTGGAAGAAGCACAAGCTGGAATCAAGATTGCCAGGAGAAATATCAATAACCTCAGATATGCAGATGACACCACCCTCCTGCCAAAAAGTGAAGAGGAACTAAACAACCTCTTGATAAAAGTGAAAGAGGAGAGTGAAAAAGTTGGCCTAAAGGTCAACATTCAGAAAACTAATATCATGGCATCTGGTCCCATCACTTCATGGCAAATAGATGTGGAAATAGTGGAAACAGAGTCAGACTTTATTTTGGGTAGATAGTGATTGCAGCCATGAAATTAAAAGATGCTTACTCCTTGGAAGGAAAGTTATGACCAACCTAGATAGCATATTCAAAAGCAGAGACATTACTTTGCCAACAAAGGTCCATCTAGTCAAGGCTATGGTATTTTCAGTGGTAACGTATGGATGGGAGAGTTGGACTCTGATGAAAGCTGAGCGCTGAAGAATTGATGCTTTTGAACTGTGGTGCTGGAGAAGACTCTTTAAAGTCCCTTGGGCTGCAAGGAGATCCAACCAATCCATTCTAAAGGAGACTAGTCCTGGGTGTTCATTGGAAGAACTGATGCTAAAGCTGAAACTCCAATACTTTGGCCACCTCATGCGAAGAGTTGACTCATTGGAAAAGACTCTGATGCTGGGAAGGATTGGGGGCAGGAGGAGAAGGGGATGACAGAAGATGAGATGGCTGGTTGGCATCACCGACTCTATGGACTTGAGTTTGAGTAAACTCCAGGAGTTGGTAATGGACAGGGAGGCCTGGCGTGCTGTGATTCATGGGATCACAAAGTGTCGGACAGGACTGAGCGACTGAACTGAACTAAACTGATGGTTATGTTATAGCTGCTGCTTTGGCTGCTCTGTCAGCCAAGAGAGAGGCTGTGTTATGGCTACCATGCCAGCTAGGAGAGAATAAATGTGTCTACAGTTCCTACGGCTCCTTCAGTCTTCTTCTAGCCTCTCAGGTTGCCCCTTGCCTACCCTGGGTTCAGCAAACAATGCAGACTCTGAACAGCATCAGTAAGACAACAGTCATTGTCGGCATGATCTGCAAGACACTAGGAGAGGGGTAACCTCTAAACGTTGGTCAGGATCAGAATAATGATGTCCTGCTACTGAGAGGAGCCTGTTTTCAAGCTCTAAGAAATGAAAAGGCTAGAGAAAATAGGATGGAATTAAGTGCTGAAAAATTATTGAGGTTCCATTTACCTACAGACAGTCAGCACTGTAATAAAGTGTTAGTTGCTAGTTGTATCTAACTCTTTGCACCCCATGGACTGTAGCCTGCCAGGCTCCTCTGTCATTGTAATTCTCTAGGCAAGAATACTGGAGGGGGTTGCCATTTCCTTCTTCAAGGGATCTTCTTGACTCAAGGATGGAAAGCTGGGTCTCCTGCCTCTGAACCACCAGGGGAAGCCCCAGTGGTATGATAGCTGCTCTTAAAAATAGCAATATGATAGATGTTCTTCTATTTCCTCCTTCACGTTGTTGTTCAGTTGTTCATGATGCTAAGTCACGTCTGAGTCTTTGTGACCCCATGGATTGCAGCACACCAGGTTTCCCTATTCTTCAGTATCTTCCAGAGTTTTCTCAAACTCATGTCCATCAGGTTGGTGATCCCATCCAACAATCTCATCCTCTATTGCCCTCTTCTCCTCCTTCCCTCAATCATTCCCAGCATCTGGGTCTTTTCCAATGAGTTGGTTCTTCACATCAGATGACCAAAGTATTGGAGCTTCAGCTTTCCCAAGCATGCATGTCATTCCCTATGTGGGTATACCTTCAATAGAAAGACCAATTATGCTGAAACTTTATTTCTGAGAATTATTTCAGCATTATCAAATATGTATTTGGAAAATTCATTTTCCATACACCTTGCATGCCATCTTTATCAACTCTCTACCCTTGCTTTTTTACTTTCCCAAACAAGTTTGGACATGAGAATTTAAACCGCTTAGCTCTGGTGGTAAACATGTTGTGTGGTCTATCCAACAGTCATTCTTCTTTTTTGTATGTATGTTCATGCTGCTTTAAGTTTGCAGCAATATTTTCAGTAAAGCATGACCTCCTCAAGTGGTAGGGGATAAACTTTGAGCTAAGCAATTAGAGTTGACCTATTCGCCTTTACCAGTGGTTCATTTTGAGGTGAGCATATGACCCAGTTTTCACCAATGAGAGTAAAGGGAAGTCTTCTGGGTCACTACTGAGGAATATTTTCTTTTCTGCTAAACAATGAAGTAAGATAAACCATCGCTTGTCTCTCTCTTCTTTCTGTGGTTGCTGGCATGTGAGAATGTGATATTCAGAGTTGAGACAGACCTGCTGTGACTCAGTAGGACACACTTCTGATGCACTGAAAAATGTAGAGCAGAGAGATGATGTAAAAGAAAGAGCTAGGTTCATATTAACATCAATGAATTGCTACATACTCTGGAACTGACTCACTTGGAGATTCTTGAAATGTAGGAAAATGGCTGTTATATTGCTTAAGGCACTTTCCATTGAGCATTTGTTTAACTCAAATTTTATCTTAATTGACACACTTCTTGCTTTTATTTATTTCAAAGGTTCAATACGTATACTAGTGGACATTAAGGAAGAGAATAAAATAAAGCCTGGTAGTGGGCTCAAGGGAGCAAAGGTGGGTGGCTTGTGTTTACACTGTTACTCTATACATTTTTTGTTAATAAATACATATTTGTGTTTGATTAATTGGCTATAAAAGCAAGGAGAAAAAGAGAAAATCAGTATTCTCTTAATCTTTTGTTATCTTATTTTCTGAATTGCATTTATAGATTCCTTCCAAGTTAATGGAAAGTTGTCATTCTTCAATTTGTAGGTTTTTGCAAAAAATTTAACTGTTGCTCACTTACATAATTTTTAAAAAAATATTTAACTCTAATAAAAATAGGATTTCCAAAATGTAAAATTTTTCACTTGCTTCTCTCTTTTTTGGGCGTTAAAAGCAGTCATAATTCTCACTTAAAATATTTTTCTCTCTCAAGTAGAAAGAATGAAGATGTATTATGGATGTTGAAATCCTGTTAACTTCACCAGTGATTGCTGTGTAGCTGCAGATAAGTGATTACTTTTTAATAAACTGAGATGAGACTCTTAATCATTAATAAAATTTGTCAGGTGTGGCAGAATCCCAGATGCTTGTATAATTCCTCTCATCTCCCTGCTTAAGTAAAGTCACCTGGGAAATATGGTTAATCGTTTGAAGCATGAAAATATGTCTAAATGCAGAGTTGTGAAAAAATACAGCAATGCTTTAATTTGCAGACTTGCATTCAATAACTATAGAATGAATAAGACTTGAAGAAAATAAAAATATCAAATCTAGGATTGCTTAAGGTATAAAATGGCATTGGTGTTTGAAAATGATAGAAAAGTAAGTGAATCAGATGATCTACAGATGAAGGGAAATAATGACCTGCTTCTGAAAGTGAAACAAAATGCCTTGCATAGGACCCTGAGCAGAAGACAACACTCTGTTGTGATCTAAAGGGACAGGTATATTGAACTAAACTGAACGTATTTTGGTACATTAATTTGGAATGTCTTCTCCTCCAATAGGTGATTAAAAAAAAAAAATGTGGCAGAGGATCACGCAAAGCACAGGATTTTAGAATGTTTTTCTCAGTCATATTAAATTCAGAAGAAATAGAACTCAACTCATTTACAAAGCAGTTTCCTATTAAGCAGTTTAGCTCAGTTTATCCCTTTATTGAATAACCCTTCAGTACCAAGAATAAACTATGCTTAAATGACATTTAATTCTATTTATTAAAATATTACCATGAAATTCTTTTTTTTTCCTTGTTTCACATGAATGTATCATTAAGTACTTAAATATTCAAACATTTCCTCAAATAATATGAATATGTACAGTAAATATGTACTTTAAAGTCAGGAGAAGGAAATATATTTTCTATATTTTTTTTAAGATTTCTTCTCTTTTTTCCATTCTCCTTATCCTAGTACCTCAGTACTTGGTACAGTGATTTTTATTAGTCTCTTTGTGTTTTTTATTGAACTGTAGTTGATTAATAACAGTGTTTCTTCCATAGAAGAAATCGGAAGATTTAAATTAGCTGACTGGCTTTTTAAACTGAAATTCATGCACATATAGAAAAATGCAGCCCTATGCAACAGTTATTTGTTTAACCAGCCTGTTGCTAAGTTTTAAATATGAATTAATATATTTTTAACTTAGGAAAATTTGTTAGGCACACAAGCTCATCTCCTAATATTTCAGTCTAAAAAACCCTGATGATAAGCTGTAGTTGTTGAAAATCAACATAGTTGCTAAATGTAAAAGCCGTTGATGGCTTTAATGGCTATTTTCTAATGCCATTCCCTATGTACTCAGGGGAGCCAAGTTAAACATTTTGTAATGTTAATCTTAATAAACTATGGCATTTCAAGCTGTACAAGAAGAATTAAGGCTGAACCTACATGTATAATTCACTACTATATTCCTATTTTTAAAGGAATCAATTTCTGTGTATAAAGTGATGTTTATACCACATTAAACTTTCAGGACATTTGCTCAGCGGGCCTTAATAACTCGGCTGGTAGTGTTTTCTATAGCAGAAGATGATAATATTGACCTGTGAAGTCATAGAAGTATTCTGTGTAATAACAGCTAAAATTATTTCTAAATCTTTAAAACCCATAAAATCTTATATTGATAACCAAGTTAAGCTATACTTTCATTTTTAGTGCCTAATATTAATTTCTCTCTGAACTGTTTTGTTGGCATGATTTGAAAAATATTCTTTATATTACAGTAGATTTGAGAGAAGCTTATTTTGATTTAATCAAAACTGCATAAATAGAAACATTGAAATGTCAACGAATTAAAACTCAATGTGTATCTATGCATTTGTGTGTATTTTAATAAAGCCATTTTCAGCATTGAACATGTAGAACTAAGGTTAAAAAATACCTTACATTTTGTCAATCCTTGGGTTTTTCTTGCTAGGGTAAGTAATAAACATAGATGGCTGGTTTGAAAGTGAATGAAAGCAATATTAATTTTAAGAAGAGTTTCTTTATACGCATTTTCAGTAAACTGTTTCATTTTACTGATCATATGCTTTATGCACTATCAGTATAACTCATCATGCCTGGTTTCATCAGCAATTATAAAATGTCATCTTCTAAGATGTGATAAACTCAGCAGTTTAAAATGGATGCAGTTCACTAAAGCCCTTGACTGTAACTTTAAGTAAAACTTTTCCATTGAATAGGTTTAAAAATGCATTAACAAAGGAAAAAGGATCAACTGCTGCTCCTGCTGTTGTTGCTAAGTGGTACCTGACTCTTGTGACTCCATGGAGCTCTCCAGGTTCCTCTGTCCATGGGGTTTCCCAAGCAAGAATACTGGAGTGGGTTGCCATTTTCTTCTCCAGGGGATCTTCCTGACCCAGGGATTGAACCCAGAGCTCCTACATTGCAGGCAAAGTCTTTACTGCTGAGCCAACAGAAAGCCCATATAAAAGTATAAAGACCTGTTGTTCTGCCTTATTAATATTATCAAATGTAAATAGTGAATATAATATAAAATGTTCATCAGAATATTATATTAAGATGTACAATATAAAAATACTGTAATCTTTTAAATTGTAGAATGGGTCATGAAAGTGTAATCTCTAATGAGATTTCATGCTCTCATAACAATAAGCACAGTGCTAGGCATATAATAGGGCTTCCCTGGTAGCTCAGACAGTAAAGCGTCTGCCTGCAATGTGAGAGACCTGGGTTTGATTCCTGGGTCGGCAAGATCCCCTGCAGAAGGAAATGGCAACCCACTCTAGTACTCTCGCATGGAAAATTCCACCGATGGAGAAGCCTGGTAGGCTACAGTCCATGGGATAGCAAAGAGTCAGACATGACTGAGCAACTTCACTGGTTCATTAGTTAGGCGTATAATAAGTATCAACATGGAAAAGTTGTTAGGAAATAATAAAAAGATTCTAATTTCTAGACTTCTATCAGAACTTCTACTGCTTCCCTGGAAAACTTCTTATTCTAAGATAGTGGTTTTAGATGATCATTTTAAAAGTTTCTTATGTCCCAAGATCAAATGACAGTGTACTTTCTTCACATTTTTCATCAGTTTAAGTTATCAAGTACAGAGATACCCATGAATATTTTTGAAGTTGGACATTAAAAAAAATCTAAATAGAAAAAAAGAAGCAGACTTTTTACATTTTTTAATTGGTGGTGAGATATTGTTTAAATCTACCTTATCATTTTGGATTTGCCTCAAGGGTAGTTGTATGTTAATATTCTCCTGTGCATATTGTTTCTTCCTTCAACCAACAAGATGTGTTTACCAGTCTTGCCAACTGAGCAAAAAATAGATTTAAGAAAGTTGGGAAGAAATCTGAGGGTAAACTTTAAAAAACATAATATTTAATTTATTTAGTACAGTTCAAACTTAGAATTTGTAATGCTTTTATTTGCAATAACATGGAAGTCATCTAATTATAGAAGCAATTGTCTTTGCATTGTGGGGAAAAAAATAGTTCTGATTCCACAAAATCCTGGACATCCTCCTGTGATATGCAAATAGTTACTTAGCAGGAAACATTGCCCAATAAAAGTATCATAATGTATTAATGATCTGATGCAAGAATATCTTATAGAACAGAATCTACAATTTTAGATTCAGAAAAGACTTTTGAAATAATTTTGTTAAATCCCCTTGTCACATGAGAAACCAGGAGTCCAGAAATTTTAGAGAATGTGCCACATCTAGTTAGAGTCAGACTAGAGTTCAGATTTTCTCATTTTCTAAATATTTTTTCCATCAACGTATGAATTTTCACTGGACACATTATAATGATTAGCCTGTTTCTCTCTGGGTGGAAATTCTCTAATGTGTGTTAACACTCATGTGAAGGAAATCAATATGATCTTATAGCATGATATGGCTCTTTAAATTAGTTTTCCAGAAGCCATTCAGGTGAGTTTGGGGACTAACAGGAAAAATAAAAGGCTGAACTTTAGAGATTTATCTTTATAGATGTATGAGTTTAAAATGATTAGATTAACCTCTCAGTCTTTATGCAATTTCTGTTTCCTAAATTCTCACCTTGCACAAAATTTCCTTTAAAGGAGTTTAATACCTAATTTGAGATTTAAGAACAGGGATAAATTTACTGTGGTAGGATATGCACCATAGTTAATGGCACAGTAACATGTTAGGTTTTAAATCTGAAATTGGAATGAAAGGGAGGGCTGCCAGAGATCAGGTGATAAACTCAAAAGAGGAAGAAATGTGATTATCCTACCACCCAGGGCCTCAGGCTTTCATGTGGATAAGTTTGTCCAACCTGTAAGAACAGCTTTGCTCAATGATGCCGAGAGAAGCAAGCTGAGAATTACCAGCTGTCTCTTGAGTGGACATGGCTCAATAGTGCCTAATCCAAGAGGAATTGATTAGGCTGACTGCCCTGGCCAAGGAGGAGATTGAGAGGATTGTAGCTGTGAAGAAAACCTGGGGAGAGGTATTTGGGAGAAAGGAATGGAGGTGAATTTGGTCCATGTATATAGCTACAGCAATAGTTCAGGGCACAATTAGTTATTTTGCAAGTTGTGGATATGGGAAATAAGGAGTCCAAAGCAACTTTTTGGAAATACAGAATAATGTCAAAGTTTCTTAGAGGATGAATTTTCACCTATTTGGATTTTGCACAATAAGCTACCAAAATGGAATGCATTTCTAATGGATGCTCAGGGTCATCTGGGAGGCAATGGGACTCCCCAACAGTGATGACTACCATTTGGGATCTGGTTTAGCTCACTCTGAGAATCTCTGCTCGTGAATATCTATTTTCTGATATCTGTAAGTGGAAATATATTCTTTACTACAGGATGATTCTAAATAAAGTTTGAGTGAGGGAATTCACTCAAGAATGCTTCCTGTTCATTCCAGTTCAAGAAACAGATATTAATAAGCAACATGCTAGACCAGATGTTATATGGACTACAATTCAGAAGCTGAAGTTAAGATACAGCAAATGGTCATCTAAACGAAATGATCTATTTTTAATAGTGCTGCAGTGAATATTGGGCTACATGTGTCATTTTGAATTATGATTTTCTCAGGGTATATGCCCAGTAGTGGGATTGCTGGGTCATATGGTAGTTCTATTTTAAGTATTTTAAAGACTCTCCATACTGTTCTCCATAGTGGCTTTATCACTTTACATTCCCACCAACAGTCCAACAGGTCACCCTTTTCTCCACATCCTCTCCAGCATTTACTGATTGTAGATTTTTTGATGATGGCCATTCTGACCAGTGTGAGATGATACCTCACTGTAGTTTTGATTTGCATTTCTTTAGTAAAGAGTGATGTTGACAATCTTTTCTTGTACCTCTTGACCATCTGTATGTCTTCTTTGGAGAGATGTCTATTTTGGTCTTCTGATCATTTTTTGATTGGGTTGTTTGTTCCCTTGACATTGAGCTGCATGAGCTGTTTGTATATTTTGAAGATTAATACTTTGTTGCTTCACTTGCAAATAATGGTCTCACATTCTGCGGGTTATCTTTTCATCTTGTTTATGGTTTTGTGCTGTGCAAAAGCTTTCGACTTTAACTTGCTGTATAGCATAAGGAGCTCAGCTAGGTACTCTGTGATAACCTAGATGGGTTGGGGGTGGGGTGAGAGGGAGGTCCAAGAGGGACGGGATATATGTGTACATATAGCTGAAATACTTCATGTATATACTGCAGCAGGAACTAACAGGACATTGTAAAGCAATTGTACTCCAATAAATAAAAATGAAATGAAATGAATGATCTGGATATGGATTTTCCTATAAGATTCAAGGTGAATGAGCCTTACCACAGATTGCTCTCAACTTAATGACATGTTTCTTCCCAGTAGCAGCTTCCTATTTCATGTGAACCCATTTTGATTGGTACCTTTGCTCTGCCTCTGATATATATTCATTTAATATTTTAAATAGTCATACTGCCCTATTCTGAAGCATTGTTTTATTTTCTATCCCTACTCTGATGGTGTTTGAATCTGAAAGATAAATGCTTCCCTCTTTCCTTTTCTCCCTCATAGTTTTTCTCTTTTAAAATCAAAATCTACTCTTAAAGACCATGGGATACTCTCTCCTTAATGGGCTTTGGCCACAATGACCAGGATGACCTCAATGGAGTGAGGTAGGGACATTGTTATGTAAGAGAAAGAGAGGAATCTATGAGAGATCCAGTTTAGCCAGGGTAGTGCCTATTTGTACTCTCTTGCCTTGTTGTGGGGGGCTTTCCAGGTGGCCCAAGTGGTAAAGAATCCACCTGCAAGCCCAGGAGATGTAAGAGACATAGATTTGATCCCTGGGTCGGGAAGATCCCTTGGAGGAAAGCACAGCAACCCACTCCATTATTCTTGCCTGGGAAATCCCATGAACAGAGGAAGGAGCCTGGTGGCCTGCAGTCCATGACATTGCAAAGAGTCCGACATGGGTAAGGTGACTTACATACACACATGCACACTCTGTGGTGACCATGAAAGTACCAGAAAAGTACAATTGGCCTGAGAATGCTGGTGAGGGATGGATTTGGGAGGGTGGATTTTGGTAGATATGAAAATGTACTGCTGTGTTCCCCTTTCAAAAGGATTTTCTGCCTAGTTGTGGATTGTGTAGTTTCCATTTCTCAGCTTTTTCAGGGTCTGCCTAAGCTTCAGAGAGATACTTTCTTGAGGCCAAGGCTTTCCTGGGAACCCTGGATTCAGTGACTGAGTGAAGCAGACATATAAAGGTAAAGTCATGGACCTTAATACAATTTACTGTGCTGTGTACCTCCTCTCAATGGTAAAAAGAGGAAAACAAAATTAGCCTTCCCAATGCCATTTCTATCATGTTAACAGCTTTTCCTAAGTGTGTGTGTGTGTGAATCACTCAGTCGTGTCTGACTGTGACTCCACGGACTATAGCCTCTCAGGCTCCTCTGTCTATAGAATTCTGTAGGGAAGAATATTGGGGTAGGTTGGCATTTCCTTCTCCAGTTTCCTAAGC
The DNA here is from genome assembly GCF_000754665.1 of Bison bison bison. Lineage (NCBI taxonomy): Eukaryota > Metazoa > Chordata > Mammalia > Artiodactyla > Bovidae > Bison > Bison bison. Next base: position 2,008,572 of record NW_011494788.1, read on the forward strand.
ACTTGAACAAAAACATATTGGACACTTTGTACCAAATTGTAATGGCCAAAATTAAAATTTTGGAGATAGTGTAATGCGTACTTGAACTCTTTGACCTACCGATTGTTTGGTAGGTACACCAAATAATTATGTGCTTGTCAGAGTAAAGAAACATACAGCTAGCTGCCTATTAGATAGCCATTACCTTCTCCCCCTTTAATTAAAACAAAGGCAATAACAAACTAGTAAGACCCCATGTGCAAATACTGCTAACTACTTTGGAGGTATAGCTAGTCAATGAAAGAGATATGAGCAAAAGGCACAGAGAGGAACTTGTTCCTCTAGATGAGATACACACTTAGCATAAGCCTTCTGACTGTTACTTTTCATCCTCCTGTTTCTTTGCTTGAGTTCAGCTGTGGTGCCTGGAATTCCAAACATTTTGTAACTTGAGGCTAACTTGAAGGTAGGAAACAAGTGCTAAGGAGAGCAGCAGGTCTTCCTGGTGGCTCAGTGGTAAAGAACCAGCCTGCCAATGCAGGGGACAGGGACATGATCCTTGGGTCAGGAAGATCCTCTGGAGAAGGAAATGTTAGTTCACTCCAGTATTCTTGCCTGGAAAACCCCATGGAGAGTGGAGCCTGGTGAGCTGCAGTTCATGGGATCTTAACTTGGCAACTAAAATAATAATGAGGAGAGTAAAGCAGAGGAAAGAATCTTGGGTTCTGATCACATAATGGAGTTGTCAGACCTACTGTGAAGTGCTTTTTTCAGAATTCATGTTATATGAGAGATTTAGGCTTGCATCTATACGAGTTGCTGTACTGCCTGGCTTCTGTTGCTAGTCTCTGAATGAATCTCTAAGTGATAGTTACTTTAGGCTGGTGACTGAAACAATAATTATTTGATTGAAGTGTTTAGTGTTGAATTCAAAGTCCATGTTGTATATTTGATTTATACCTTAGTTTTCAGCTCTATATGAATATTGTCATTGATAATCATTAAAAATATTTTTTCTCAATAGAAGCTACATTCATGCCTTGTCTTAGCTTATCATGGCAATTCTGGACTTTTAGTAAAAGAGTTAATTCTTACTTTGAGATACATCTTCAGAAACATAAAAATCTTAACATGTAAAATATTTCATGACTGGTTCAGATAATTTTTCTCTGGTTTTAATTAGTTTTAGAGATACTAAAAATCATAATAGCTTAAAGTGTCTTCAGTGGTCACTCATCCTTTATAATTAATCTCACATAAGAGAAAATTTTCATTAATCTTAAGTGTCTAATTAGTCACTTATCTACCATCAGGGATTTGTAGCTATATGCTGATTTAATTGGATTGACTTTAAAATTTTTCATTTATCTTCTTTTTCTCTTTTATACTAATGTTATTTAATAAAGATGAAATTTCGTTTCGCTATCTCTATCATTTTGTTTAGAATCTACATCATTTGATTAGATTTCTTTCTCAAACACTAAATAACTCACGGTAATATGTTCCAGGAATCAAAAATTAACTATCCAACTTCAAAATTAATTTTTGGGACCAAATTAAGGTTTGAAGGCATACGATTCATTTAATTATATTCCCTTGTCAATATCCAGTTTAGCCAGGGTAGTGCCTATATCAAGGTAACTATAATATGGAAACTCTAGAAAATAAAATATTTAAAAATAAGTCTCCCTCAGCCTAGATGTCTTGGGCTCTAAAATAGGTCCAAGAACTTTCTCTCCCTTGCTTGCCTCTCAGGATCAAACATAATGATGGCTACAAGCTATTCAAATAAACAAAATCTTGAATCCCCCTTCCAATAAAAGTGTCCTACTCTCCCATCTTGTTGAAGAATATTATTTCTTACACATCTGTTATCTCAATGTAAAATATACTTATCACATTAAAACATAAGGGTGTTTTCATTATTGTTTCTATATCAAAAAAGGCTGATATAATTTCTAGTGTTTCTATTATGTTCTAGCTCTGATCTGAACTTAAGACTAGTGCTATCTATTTGACCTTAAAAAGAAGTATTCTCTCAAAAATTGTCATTGTTTCAGACTTACATAATCTCATTAATAATGTACTTCTCACATATTTCCTCTTATTTCCGAAGAACTGATAGTGGAGTCACATAGTGATATCTTCAATAAAATGTCTTAGTAAGAAGAGTAAATTCTACCACATTGTATGTACTTGACATACTGCATCTTTCAAACACATTCATAGTGAATTGTAGCTATGATATAAGGAAGTGCTTTCTATTATCTGTATCAGTCAGCATAATGCATCTTCTGACAATTTTTGTTTGCCTCTAAAAATATCAGGGCAAATGTAATGACAATTGTGACCTTAAATCTGATATATGTCAATTCACTGTAGCTGTAATCTAATAAAAATACATTTAAAGTGCAAATCTGATATGGGTAAACCTGTCTTTTCTCTTCTTAAAAAGAAAAAGATAAGTTTCCATTATTTTGTCTACCAGTCCAATGAGGAACTGTACTTATTTATGGATTCACTGTGACTGTTTCTTAGTGGATGATAGTTCTGTTAGAGATTTAGAATCTTATTATTTGTTTCAAATTTTAAAATTGAGTAACAAAAAAACCTAAATAACTAACATGTAATTTAAATAATCATGAAGTTCTTTTACTTTATCTTTTTGCTCTTTAGTACAAAGGAATAATATTTATTTTACAAACTGCATTTTCATCTTTTAAATTTTATTATGGAAAGTGTCAAACATATAAAAATAGAGAAAGAGAATAGCAAACCTCTGTATACCCATTGCTGTTCAGTCACTAAGGGGTATATGACTCTTTGAAATCCCATGGAATACAGCAGGCCAGGTTTCCCTGTCCTTCACTATCTCTCAGAGATTGCACAAGGTTATAAATAACCTCAGACATGCAGATGACACCACCCTTATGACAGAAGGTGAAGAGGAACTAAAAAGCCTCTTGATGAATGTGAAAGAGGAGAGTGAAAAAGTTGACTTAAAGCTCAACATTCAGAAAACTCAGATCATGGCATCTGGTCCCATCACTTCATGGGAAACAGATGGGGAAACAGGGGAAACAGTATCAGACTTTATTTTTGGGGGCTCCAAAATCACTGCAGATGGTAAGTGCAGCCATGAAAATAAAAGACGCTTACTCCTTGGAAGGAAAGTTATGAACAACCTAGATAGCATATTCAAAAACAGAAACATTACTTTGCCAACAAAGGTTCGTCTAGTCAAGGCTATGGTTTTTCCAGTGGTCATGTATGGATGTGAGAGTTGGACTGTGAAGAAAGCTGAGTGCCAAAGAATTGATGCTTTTGAACTGTGTTGTTGGAGAAGACTCTTGAGAGTCCCTTGGACTGCAAGGAGATCCAACCAGTCCATCCTAAATGAGATCAGTCCTGGGTGTTCATTGGAAGGACTGATGCTGAGGCTGAAGCTCCAATACTTTGGCCACCTCATGTGAAGAGTTGACTCACTGGAAAAGACCCTGATGCTGGGAGGGATTGGGGGCAAGAGGAGAAGGGAATGACAGAGGATGAGATGACTGGATGGCATCACTGATTTGATGGACATGAGTTTGGGTAAACTCCGGGAATTGGTGATGGACAGGGAGGCCTGGCATGCTGTGATTCATGGGGTCGCAAAGAGTCCGACACGACTGAGCAGCTGAACTGAACTGATGTCCACTGAGTCAGTAATAGCATCCAACCATCTCATCCTTTGCCACTGCCTTCTCCTCCTGCCCTCAATCTTTCCTAGCACCAGGGTCTTTTCCAATGAGTCATCTCTTTGGCCACCATCAGGTGGCCAAATTATTTTAGCTTCAGCATCAGTCCTTCTAATGAATATTCAGGATTGATTTCCTTTAGGATTGACTGGTTTAGTCTCCTTGCAGTCCAAGGGACTCTCAAGAGTCTTCTCTAGCACCCCATTCAAAAACATCAGTTGTCCAGCTCTCATATGCATACATGACTACTGGAAAACCCATAGCTTTGACTATATGGATCTTTGTTGGTAAAGTACTATCTCTGCTTTTTAATATGCTGTCTAGGTTTGTCATACCTTTCCTTCCAAGGAGCAAGTCTTTTAATTTCATGACTGCAGTCACCATTTTATGACTACAGTGATTTTGGAGCCCAAGTAAAGAATATCTGTCACAATTTCCAATTTTTCCCTATCTATTTACCATGAAGTGATGGAATTGGCAGCCATGATATTAGTTTTTTTTAATATTGAGCTTTAAGCCAGCTTTTTCTCTCTTCTCTCACCTTCATCAAGAGGCTCTTTAGTTCCTCTTCACTTTCTTCCATTAGAGTGGTATCGTCTGCACACCTGAGGTTGTTGATATTTCTCCTGGTAATCTTGACTCTAGCTTGTGATTCATCCAGGCCCACATTTTGCATGATGTACTCTGCATATAAGTTAAATAAGCAGGGTGATAATATACAGCCTTGACATACTCCTTTCCCAGTTTTGAAAAAGTCCCTTTTTCCATTCCAGTTCTAACTGTTGCTTCTTGGCCTGCATACAGGTTTCTCAGGAGGCAGATATGATGGCCCAGTGTTCCCATCTCTAAGAATTTTCAACAATTTGTTGTGATCCACAGAGTCAAAGGCTTTAGTGTAGTCAAGGAAGCAGAAATCGATATTTTTCTGGAATTCCCTTGCTTTTTCTATGATCCAGTGGATGCTGGCAACTCAAACTCTGGCTCCTTTGCCTTTTCTAAACCCCACTTGTATACCTGGAAGTTCTTGGTTCACATACTGTTGATGCCTAGCCTAAAGGATTTTAAGCATTACTTCACTAGCAAGTGAAATGAGCACAATTATACAGTAGTTTGAGCATTCTTTGGCACTGGAATAAAAACTGACTTTTCCAGTCCTGTGGCAACTATTGAGTTTTTGAAATTTGCTGGCATATTGAAACTTTAACAGCATCATCTTTTAGGATTTGAAATAGCTTGACTGGAATTCCATCACCTCCACTAGCTTTATGCATAGTAATGATTCCTAAGGCCCACTTGGCTCTATATGTGAAATATATAATCGTTTTTATATACCGAACAAATAATCAGTATATAAAACACCCCAAATTAGCTCACATGTTTTATATTTTTTATTCAATTAATGATTGAAGGAAACTCTATTTATTACACTTAAGACTCTTTTAGCATACACATTTCCTCGCCATCTCTTTGTTTTTTTTCCCTGCAATTTATTTTTATTTAAGAAACCAAATTATTTGTTATACAGAGTCTCATATGATCAGGAGTTTGCTCACTGTACCTTCCTGTTATAGTTTCCATGTGCTTATGCTTATGAAAAGTTGCAAGAATATTGAGGAAGAAAACATCATAGCTAATGCTATGTACTTTCATCAAAAAGCACATTGTTTTGGGGAATATTAGCAACCTTTATTAATAGTTACTCTGATTTATTTAGAATGTATATCAAAATAATAATATTCAAATTCAGTTATTTCTTGTTCATTTGTTTGTTGGAATGCTTCAGTATTCCAACTTCTATACTTCAGTATAGAGAAACTTCTCCTGAGGTATTTGATTACCCTAAATTAGAATTTGTATTTTAAAAGTTGGAAGGAATTCTAGTTCTTATATATATACATTTTTAAAATAATAATTTGCTTCCCTGACATTCCTTATTAGTGACCAAAGGAAAAAAAAATCAAAACCCCTCATATTTCATTTAGTATTATAATTGTATCATGGAGTAAACTATATATGATGCATTGTGATTTATTACCATTATAATTCTTATTGATATGCATGCTCAATTAATCTCTTCTTTGGCTGTCAGCAATCACTTCACGTTTGCTCCTACATTCTTCGAACACAATATGTAATACTGATAGTCTGAGAGCTCAGCTGTTTTTTGGTATAGCAAGATATTTCAGGCTTACCTCTTATATTTTTCACTCCAGATTTTAACTCTACTTAGTTCTTAGACTAAGTAAAAAACTTGTATGTTTGTGAAAAAAGTCAAATTACACAATAAGATCTAGATATCATAGTAGCGTGACTGTTTAGAGGAATATGAATTCATTTTCTTTTCAGTCACTAAAGATTTTGTCATCCCTTCCCTTTTATATTATATACATACTCACATGCATTTGCTTTTTGGAGAAGGCAATGGCACCCCACTCCAGTACTCTTGCCTGGAAAATCCTATGGACGGAGGAGCCTGGTGGGCTGCAGTCCATGGGATCACTGAGGGTCCGACACGACTGAGCGACTTCACTTTCACTTTTCACTTTCATTCATTGGAGAAGGAAATGGCAACCCAC
>NW_011494788.1:2014963-2038539 GCF_000754665.1 Bison bison bison
ACTTCACTTTCACTTTTCACTTTCATTCATTGGAGAAGGAAATGGCAACCCACTCCAGTGTTCTTGCCTGGAGGATCCCAGGGACGGGGGAGCCTGGTGGGCTGCCATCTATGGGGTCGCACAGAGTCCGACACGACTGAAGCGACTTAGCAGCAGCAGCAGCATTTGCTTTTAAATATTTTCCTTTCTTCCTTCCTTCTCCCAGCTTTTCTTCATTCTTTCCTCAATCATTATTCTATCTAGGCTTTATCTATATGCCACTAGATAAAGATATAAGCATACCCTTCCCCCCAAATTTTCTAGCACCGTTTATTTAATCATTCTTTTCTCCTCAATATTTTGAAATTTTACCTTAGTAATATGCCAAATGTTTTCATGATCATGTCTCTTTTAGTATTTTATATTTAATTATATTAATTGATGCTCCTTTTCTAATATCTTAATTTTTGGAAAATTTAATTCTACTTTAACAGTTTATAGTACCACTAAATTCTCATTGTTATTATTTTAAAAATATTTTATTGTTTATCATTGCCTATTTATCCTTCCAAGTGAAATTTAATATTATTTCTAATGTTAATAAATTAATTTGGTATTTTGATGAATATTGTAAGTGGATTTAGAGATAAAATTAGAGATGAAAACAGTAAAGCCATTTAGAGATCATTGGAATCCAAAGAAAGAGAAATTTTTCATTCATCAGCATACTATATCTTTATATTTGTACAAATTATTAAATGACTTTTTAAAAACGTATTATAATTTTTTTATGTTATCCTTAGGAAATGTACATTTTCATTGCTAATGATAATTTATTTCCATTATTTTTTCTAATAGTTATTAGTATATCAGAAGGATATTTTTTGATACATTTATTTTGTAAACAACTATGTTACGTTTGGGAGGCATGCCCTCAAAACTCTATTGAAACATTCATGGAATCTAAGTGTAAGTTCAAATAGCAATTTTCTGCACCTACTGCGTAACATATTGTAACATTATAAGCAACTAAACGTTCTGCTCAGCTGTGCCCAAGGCTTAAATAAGAATACAAGACTCTTAGACTATTTGTATTTCTGCTCAGATTTTGTTTTAACCCCATGTCCAACGCTTACAGAGGAGCAGAATTTTAAAATACAGAGAAGGAAGTAACCATTGATTTCTAAGCTGTTGTTCATTCAACTATTAAAGTAATAGGGATGAGTTGTCAGCTTGTCAGGAGTTCCACCACATGGTCTATGCTTTCATATTGAAGACTTGTGATTCTAGATAGATGTGGAAGTACTTTAACCATGTCAGATCTGCCTGCCTTTTCTAAAATTTAATACTGTTTATAGTGTACACAGACTGGTCACTATAAGTTTCTAAAGACAGCTTCTAAAATCTTTAATTTTAGGTGAAGTATGCTACTGCTACTGCTGTCACTTCAGTCGTGTCCGACTCTGTGCGACCCCATAGACGGCAGCCCACCAGGCTCCCCCATCCCTGGGATTCTCCAGGCAAGAACACTGGAGTGGGTTGCCATTTCCTCCTTCAGTGCATGAAAGTGAAAAGTGAAAGTGAAGTTGCTCAGTCATGTCCAACTCTTAGCGACTCCATGGACTGCAGCCTACCAGGCTCCTCTGTCCATGGGATTTTCCAGACAAGAGTACTGGAGTGGGTTGTCATTTAGGTGAAGTATAGCTGTACCTAAAAGGAAAGCTATCAAATTGATTGCTAATATCTGATACTCATATAAATATTTTATGTTGTAAAGTAAAAATGTATAAAACTATAATTGTGTGTAGGACACATTTTAGAAATAACTTCTTCATCTCTTGCCTTTTTGAAACCTTAAAACACATTGAGACTAGACAGAACAGATAGGATTTTCATCATGACTAATCATTCATTCAGCATATATTTATTGAAAACACACCTGTTGCTCTACTGTAAACTGAACCTGAGGGCTCAAGATAAAAGGTATAATCCTTTTATTCTCAGAGTTTACAGTCTATTGGGGGTGGAAAAAAAAAAAAGACATGGAAATTTATAATGTCGGACATACCAAATTTGGGTTTTCTTTCTCAGAAAGCTTGTTGTAGTGGGCAGTGTAATAATGCCTAGATATGTCCACATCCTGATCCTCCAGACTCTATGAATATGTTAAGTTACCTGAAAAAGGGATTTGAGCTAGTAGATAAAATTAAGGTTGCTTGAAAGTGAAGTGAAAGTGTTAGTTGCTCAGTCGTGTCTGATTCTTTGCGACCCCATCGACTGTAGCCCACCAGGCTTCTCAATCCATGGAATTCTCCAGGCAAAAGTACTGGAGTGGGTAGCCAGTCCCTTCTTTGGGGGGTTTTCCTGATCCAGGGATCAAACCCAGGTCTCCTGCATTGCAGGCAGACTCTACCATCTGAGCCACCAGGGAAGCACAAGGTTGCTATCAGTTGACCTTTAAATAGGCAGATTATCCTGATCCTGGTCTATACAGATGGACCCAGTGTAGTGACATAAATCCTTAAAAGTGGAATACAATATTGTAAAGTTAAAAAACTAAAAAAAGTTTAAAAAAAAAGTGGAAGAGGATGGGAGAATGAGTTGGAAAAATGCAATGTGAGATGGATTTGGTTCCTTCTTTCCCTTTAGTGGCTTTGAAGAGGAAAGAAGGGATCCATAAATTAAAGAATGCCAGTGGTCTCTAAGAGCTCAGAACAGCCTTCAGTTTATTGGCAGCAGGAAACCAGTAACTTCAGTCCTATAGCTGTAAGGAGCTAAATTCTGCCAACAACCAAAAAAAAAAAAAGGTAAATGGTGTCTCCTCTGGAACTTCTAAAAGGCACACAGCCCTGAAAATACCTTAATTTTAGTCCTGCATAACCCATACCTACCATCAGAATTGTAAAATAATAAATATGTTGTTTTAAGCCAATTTGTTTAATTATGATAAGGCAGCTTGAAAAACAGATATACCATAGAATTTAAACAAAATAAATCATCTATCCGTTCATTCTGTAAGAGAACTCCTTTCTTTTTTATATGTAATTCTTTCTAATAGTTGTTGGCATGTTTTTCCATACATCTAAAAATATTTTTCAATCAAAATTCACTTAGATTTTTGAGAGGTACTTATTGTTAAGTATGACTTTATTGCTTCTGTTCAGTAGCCAAGTCATGTCCGACTCTCTGTGACACCATGGACTGCAGCACGCCGGGCTGCACCATTGCTCAGACTCATGTCCACTGAATTGGTGACTCCATCCAACCATCTTATCCTTTGCCACCCCCTTCTCTTCTTGTCCTCAATCTTTCCCAGCAATAGGGTCTTTTCCAGTGAGTTGGCTCTTCATATTAGGTAACCAAAGTATTGGAGCTTCAGCTTCAGCATTAGTATTTCCAATAAATATTTAGTGTTGATTTCCTTTAGGATTGACTGGTTGGATCTCTATGCTGTCCAAGGGACTCTCAAGATTCTTCTCCAACACCACAGTTCAAAAGCATCAATTCTTTGGTGCTTAGCCTTCTTTATGGTCCAACTCTCACATTCATACATGACTACTGGAAAAACCATAGCTTTGATTAGACGGACCTTTGTTGGCCAAGTCTCTGGTTTTTAATATGCTGTCTAGGTTTGTCATAGTTTTTCTTCCAAGGAGCAACCATCTTTTAATATCATGCCTGCAGTCATTTTTTGCAGTGATTTTGAAGCCCAAGAAAATAAAGTCTGTCCTACATAAACCTAAATGTGAATGATTTCTACTTTTCTGGAGATGCAAGGTAAGCACATGGACAATACAATCTCAACAGTGGGACTTCCCAGGGAATTCATCCAGCAAAGTATAGCTTTATTTGCTGGTATGTTAGTATTATGATTTTCTTAAATTAACACTTTGTTAGATGTTACATTTGTTATGTCTCAAGGTGGCAGATGGTGAGCCACCATGGTTCAACTAAAGACCACAAGAGAAACTGAGATGGAGAAGTTTCTTATTCACATGTCCTGGAGGAGGTATGCATGGCAAGCATCTCTTGAGGAGTCACATGGGTAAAGAGCAGGTAAAGAGAGTGGCAGGATCTGGGTCCTTTATTAGTATCAGAGGATGACATTCTTTGGGGTTCTAGAACTAAGGCTAGATTGGTTAATTCAAACCAAAAAGAATGCCGTTTTGGTGAGCTCCACCAGGTGTTGTCTGGGGGCTAGTAACTTTAGGAGTTAGGGTGTCATATCAGGAACTTACATTTTGTGTCATACTCATGACTGTTTGGGCTTTATCTAGGACATGCGCTTGCATGAGGAGATTGTTGTTAATGTAAGGCCCTCATAGGCCATTTGGCTAGCAAAGTGGATGGTGAGGCAGCAATATGATGGAATAATTTCACAAAACTCTGGAAAGTTTGTTTACTTTAGGAAATTTCCAGCAAAGTGAAAGGAGGAGAGTATTGACAAATATTAATGATAGCTACCATAAAATGATTTTTTATTGTAATCCAGGTACTAGGCTAAGCACTTAACATCGATTAGCTCATTTCTTCCTTCTAATAGATGCTTAGGTAGGTATTAATAATACTATCTTATGTATGAGGGGTCTGAGGTTTAATTAGATTATGTACCTCACCTACATTCAGAGTAGGTGAATTACTTTCCATTTGGAGTCATCTCAAGTCTGTCTTTAGCCTCTTTGGAATCTGTTTTGCTTCCAAGTCCAGGATACAAAATTCAGAGCCAGGAAATCCGTTCTGAACATATGATTCTCTATTTTTTTTGCTAAGATTTCAGTCTTTACCAAAGAATTCTTCATTTCCTGGGAAGATGTGAGTTGAAATCACTTCTCTGAAAGCAATAGCAACCATTCAATTGCATTTCATTTGAGTCCCGGTTTTCCACAATGAGAGTGAGGCCCTGTGTGAGTTTGTTCTCATTTTAATGTTAACTTCAGTGCCTCCAGTCTGAGATTACTGGAGAAGGAAAAATTTTCAAAGTATATAAATGTAATTGTTGTAAATGATTATTGTAAATTGTGACCATTTATTTAGAATTGCAGCTTTACTATTAATAATAAACCTATAATCCATTTTCACAGAATACTTTTCTATTATTGTTGCCAGAACTGCTCATTCCCTTTCAATTTTTTTGTCTCTCTGGCCACATTTTACTTTCCATCCTTCAAGGGAGTCTGACAAACAATGGGGCAGAAAAAACCTTTCTCATTTACTATGTTAATAAAGTTCTCTTCAATACTGTGGTTGTCCTAAATACATATAAAAAGGAAAACTCTACAGTTAGATTCACTGTCTCAGGTCAGTAATACACTTGCTATATTTTAAAACAAGACATTACTTGAGTAAGACCAGAGATATAAAAATTCTTATTTGTCACAATGACTTGCTTATCAAATAGCAACTATAATAGCAGACATCCTTAAAAAAACAAAAGGATCACTTTCAGAGCAGTATTTAAAGAGGAATATTGACAAACATTTCAAATGCAGGAGGCTGATAGCTATTGGTAAAACAGAAACAAGCCACTTCATTATCTGCAAAGTAGGTGAATGGATACTGAGGGACTGTGAAAAACAAATGATTATGACTTGCTAAAGCTAATGAATAATATAAGAACATTGTAAAAATAGAATATAGCAAGAGAGAACTAGATTCCAAATATTCCAAAGCACTGCCAGGTGTTAGGTGCTGTACCTGGATGTTTGGGTACATCTTTAATCAAGTGCCTTCTCCTGCTTTGAGTAAAAGTGTGTATACAAAGCAGGGAAAGGTATGTGACTTAAGACAGCCTTATCTTCTATCTCAGGAATATAAATATTGCACTTGGGATTGTAATGGGTTTCTGAAACTTGAAAATCCAGGAATTACTAACACATTTCTACCTTTTTCACTTCACTGTTCCCATGAACTTATATTGCTGACAATTATTTAAATCAAATAACACTGAATAGTTAATAGAATAAGTCAGAAAAAAAAAAAAGGTTGAGGATATATTGTGAAATAGATTTCCACACCTAAAGTACATTAAAAACATCTGAAAATGTAAACAGTTGATTCCTAGGGTTCACTACTGATAAATTGGGGCTGAGTATTCTGAGATGGATTTTTTCAATATTTACACAATTTTCCATGTGATTCTGATTTTTTAGTCCATTTTCTGTTTACTTTTAGGCCACCTGGGATAAATGAGAACCTATTGTCTTTCAGATGCTAAAGCATGGAAAGGATATCAATAAATCCCTTCTGTAAACATTTAAAAAATTAACATGGACATATCTATGTATTCTTTTTTTTTATTTTTATTTTATTTTATAACTTTACAATATTGTATTGGTTTTGCCATATATCAACATGAATCTGCCACAGGTATACACGTGTTCCCCATCCTGAACCCTCCTCCCTCCCCGTACCATCCCTAATACACATTTTTCATAAGTAAAATGAACTGATTTTCTTTTTGCTCTTAATAGCTATGGTGTATAATGTATTACCATGTTCTTTCATTTATTTATGTTAGATCTACTCTTTTTCTCATCCCACAGAAAAGTATAATTATTTTAACTTTCCCATTAGAATCTATTCCCTAAGGCATCTTTTTTACTCACTTTAAATATTGGTCATAGTTCAAGAATATGTGTTGATCTCTAGTTAAATAATTTTTTATATACAGTTTTATGCTTTATTGTTTCAAATTAGGCCTATTTTCAGTTCAGTTCAATCGCTCATTCATGTCTGACTCTTTGTGACCTCATAGACTGCAGCACGCCAGGCTTCCCTGTCCATCACCAACTCTCAGAGCTTGCTCAAACTCATGTCCGTTGAGTTGGTGATGTCATCCAACCATCTCATCCACTGTCATCCCCTTATCCTCCTGCCTTCAATCTTTGCCAGCATCAGGGTCTTTTCCAATGAGTCAGTTCTTCACATCAGGTGGCCAAAGTATTGGAGTTTCAGCCTCAGCATCACTCCTTCCAATGAATATTCTGGACTGATTTCCTTTAGGATTGACTGGTTTTATCTCCTTGCAGTCCAAGGAACTCTCAAGAGTTTTCCCTAACACTATAGTTCAAAAGTATCAATTCTTCAGCATTCACCCTTCTTTATGGTCCAACTGTCACATCCATACATGACTACTGGAAAAACCTGTTGGGGGCCAGCATGAGGCACTCTGCCCGTGGCAAAGGTCATGAGGAAGGAGGCTCAACATATGCAAAGGTGGGATTGAGCCTCAAGAGTTCCCCTGGAAATTCTCAAGCATCTACCCCCATAACCAGAGCCTGCCTATTTTACTACTTTGTGCTCTCATGACTACACCTCTGACTTTATGGGGGGCTGTCCCCCACCACCTCTTTCAGAGAAGGACTTAACTTAGAGCTCCAGTTAATAATAATTCCTGGGCTTGACAGGAGTGTTCCAAACTTACAAACTCCTCTGAAGGTTCTCTAGCCTGCCTGACAGGCTTGTCCAGCCATATGTGATTGCTCACAGCCTCCCAACCATGAGAGGCACGAGATGCTTTAAACCTTCTAAAAACAGGTTCTTTAGAGAAGTTAGAAAACTATTAGTACAAGTATAGTGGGCTGATTAGAAATTGTATTGGTGAAGGGTTTTTCATTTGTTGAGCTAATGTTCGCTGCTAAGTCTCCACATCCCCTGCCCTTATACACATTAATGAATATATAGAAGAAATAAGTATTAACCTTTGATATTAATCACATTGGACCTTAGGCTAAGTAAATTCTTTCCTTAATTAAAACCCACTACACCCTCACTCTATAGGAATGTAACTTTATCTGGTACCTTCAGAAGGTGGAGTCTTTTTTAAGAATAATCACCCCTGGAGAAATAAATGTCCTGGTTGACTGACCGCTGTCACAAGGAGAGGGTCTTAAATTGTCAGCAGGCCCCCCTGGCCAGAAGATGATGTAACACCCCTAAGACCTCTGTATACATTTGTATGAAGCACCTGACTTTAATAAAAGTCAGGACTGCTGTCTTCACGTGACTTTTGTGTAACATCTCAGTGTATAAAAACAGACTCTGGAAAATAAAGAATTGGGATCAGTTCCTTGAAAGACTGGTCTCCGCATGTCTCTCTCTCTCTCTCTCTGGCTGAGTCTCCATCTGGAGCGTGGAGCCCGCCAAGCTTACTAATTTTGCCTGGGCTTCTAAGATCCGACCGGGGAGGCCTCAGTGTCTCCTCTCCTTCGGGAGAACAGAAGGAGGCCTGCGGCCTACGTAAGTAGTGCAAGCTTCCTGTCTTGAAGTTTTATTGGTTTCCCGCGTAAACCAAGCTACTCAGCCTCTTTTCTCCACTGAATTTTCCTGCTGAGCTATCCTCATTCTATTATTCTTTATATCTCTAATTAATATTTAAATAAGTTGCTGACGCCATCCCCGCTTCGAATACCCTGGATCAGCCGGGGCTGGACCCCGGCAAAAACCATAGCTTTAACCGGTTGAACCTTTGTTGGCAAAGTAATATCTCTGCATTTTAACATACTGTTCAGGTTTGTCATAGTTTTTCTTCCAAGGAGCAAGCATCTTTTAATTTCATGGCTGCAGTCACCATCTGCAGTGATTTTGGAGCCCAAGAAAATAAAGTCTGTCACTGTTTTCATTGTTTTTGCATCTATTTGCCATGATGTTATGGAACCAGAGGCCATGATCTATGCTTTTTGAATGCTGAGTTTTAAGTCAGCTTTTTACTCCCCTCTTTCACTTTCATCAGGAGACTCTTTAGTTCCTCTTTGCTTTCTGACATAAGGGTGGTGTCATCTGAATATCTGAGGTTACTGATATTTCTCCTGGCAATCTTGATTCCAGCTTGTGCTTCACCCAGTCCAGCATTTCACATGTTGTATTCTGCATATAGGTTAAATAAGCAAGGTGACAATATACAACCTTGATATACTCCTTTCCCTATTTGGAACCAGTCTGTTGTTCCATGTCCAGTTCTAATTGTTGCTTCTTGACCTGCATGCAGATTTCTCAGGAGGCAGGTCAGGTAGTCTGGTATTCCCATCTATTTAAGAATTTTCCACAGTTTGTTGTGTTCCACACAGTCAAAAGCTGTAGCGTAGTCAATGAAGCAGAAGTAGATGTTTTAGGCCTTTTTTATAGGTATCTATAAGATTAACAACAGACAACAGGACTCTATAGCGGTTGTACCACCAAGGGTCTAAGTGTTACTATGTGTTTTACAGGAAGAAAAAAAGACTTTGACTCAGTATTAGAACCCACTTTGTGTGGGTTCTTTGGAAGTTATGGGAATCAGCAACAAGGGAATTATTTTTACTTTCTTCACCTATGGCTACATTAAAATATCCTAGCCCCCAAATACCAACATTTCAACTTCTTGAAGAAGCAGCTCATTAAGACCTCTATTTATATATGTAGAGAAAACCTTGCATTTCAAAACAGCATGTATACATTGTCTAGAGAACGTGGATATCTTATTCTATTCCTTCATTGTCTTTGAAAGATTAAATATTCCTTACATATGTAACTGACAGATATGCAAATTCTATCCTGTCAGTTTCATTCAGTTTACACCCTGTGGAAAAGCTAGTTTTCTCTTCATTTTCCTATTCATTTTACTGCTCTGATCTATAAACATTTCTGATTTTTGGATTCTCTTTCAAACTGGTTATAACATCTGCCTGGCTCCCTCATGAGTTAAACACAATCTTTAACATGTGTTCCTTTATACATATGAGGGCTGTAATTTTGCCTTTTTTCTGAAAAATCATCATTTAACAGATATTATTTACTGTGAATTTTGTATACTTTAAGTTTTACTGACACTAATTGGATAACCAAATTCAAATATCTGAAGGTTTTTATTGTCTAACTTTTAGAGGCCAAGGTGTTATTAATACTTTATTGCATATTTGATTTCAGTTTCATAAAAGGACAAAAAGAAACTTGAGTTACAGATGGCAGAAAGGGCATTTATAATTAGGTTTTGATGCAAGCAAATTAACTTTTTAGGGATGTTATTTAGTCATGGAGTTCATTGGGATTATCCTTTATTTTATTTCTACACTTTGATCTCCCTTTTCCCATAATGTCCCTTCCTGCTCACCCCTCCCCTTGAAGTCCTGAACTCCAACTCTTCCTTCATGCTAAGCAAAGAGTTTATTATTATTATTTATTATTATTATTAATATTTAGATAAAGAACCTAAAATTTCGAGATGCTAACTTATCCAAAGCCTGTGGAGTTACACCACAGCCACCAGGAGCAATAGTTTACCCTCCCTGTGTATTAATTTACAAAGGCTGCCAGACAAAATACCGTCTACAGAGGTTGGGGTAGGGGTGGAGGTTGAACAACAGAAATGTATTGTCTCACAATTCTGGAGGCTGAAAATCCATGATCAAGTTGTCACCAGTCAGTTTGGGTTGGGGCCCATTCAAATGAATTCATGTTAACTTAATTACCTCTTTAAAGGCCCTATCTCCAAACATAGTCACATTCTGAGGTGCTTGGGATTAGGGTCTCAACATATAAATTCGGGGAAACACAATTCAGTTCATACAACTTGCTAGTCTTACTTCTCCCTGTAACACCCAAATGAAATTTCTCAGTTTGGGTCTCATCAGTGAATTTTTTTAATACTTATTCTAAAATAATTTTACACTTCTAGGACAGCTGTAAAAATAGTTCAGACTTCTCTTAAACATCTCACCCAGCTTCCCATAAGGTTGACATCTTACATATCCATGTCATAATTATCAAAACAAAGACACTAAATTCGGCACAGTACTGTCGACTCATTTACAAACTCTATTCAGATATCAAGAATTTTTTCATTTATGTCCTTTTCTGGTCCAAGATACAACCCAGAATACCACACTGAATTTATTCATTATGTTTTCTTAGTCTCCTACAGTCTGTGACAGTACATCAGTCATTCCTTATCCTTCCTGTCCTTAACAGTTTTTAATATTTCAGATGAATTAACTTGTGAAATATATCTCAGATTGAGTTTATCTGTTGTTCATTCATTATTGCTTTGAACTAATGCATTATGGCAAAAATACCATGGAAGTTATAATTGCTTTTCATTATATCCTAATGGGGGTACATGAAAATAATATGTCTCTTCACTGGTCATGTCAACCTTGATCATTTGGTATATTAAGTTTTGTCAGGCTGTTGTAACAAATTACCACAAACTTGGGGGCTTAAAATGTTAGAAATATAGTCTCTTACATGTGGAGGCCAAAAT
The DNA here is from genome assembly GCF_000754665.1 of Bison bison bison. Classification (NCBI taxonomy): domain Eukaryota; kingdom Metazoa; phylum Chordata; class Mammalia; order Artiodactyla; family Bovidae; genus Bison; species Bison bison. The sequence continues at coordinate 2,026,179 of NW_011494788.1, forward strand.
TAAGGCATTAGCAGTATTTATTCCTTCTGGAAACCCTGGCAGAGAATCTGTTCCATGCTTCCTGGCTTCTGGTGACTGACCAGCAATCTTAGGTGTTCCTTGTAGATACATCACTACACTCTCCATCTGTCTTCATATGGCCTTACTGTGTAAATGACTTTTATTTCCCTCTCACTTTAAGGAGGGTGCAACCTAAATTTAAGATAGTCTCATCTCAAAAGATTTAATTAAATATGTAAAACTGTATATTGAAATACAGTCATATTCAAAGGTACCTGAAGTTAGGACTTGAACATATTTACTTTGTTTTCTCATTTGTATGTTGAGGGAGTTATTTTGAGACTATGTAACTATCTTGTTTTTCCACAAACTTTCACATGCTAATTTTATCAGCCTTCAGTCGATCTTTCCTTACACAAATCCTATGATGTTCTAATGGCAGTTTTCTATTTATCTCAATCTTTCTACAGTCATTAATTAGAAGCCTTCCATAAGAGAATCTCTATTATCTATCTATCTATCATCCAACTGTATTGCGAAAGCTAGATTTTACAAAGAAAAAGATAAGACATTCATTAAATTTTAATTTAAGCTAAGGAATGGATAATTTTTATTGCTAGTATAAGTATGTTCCAGGCATATCTGAAATATACTTATATAAAAAATTTCAATTTATCTTAAAATCCAATTTAATTGTATGTCCCATATTTATCTGGGAATGCCCATCTGGTATAGGCACATAATTATGTATGTTACCTGTATGGGTTGCAATCCAATACTTTGTTACCCAGTTTATTCCAGCTTTGGCCACTGAAATTTCTTTTATGTTGGTTTCTGCACCCTTTTAGCATGTCCCCATTTTCTGGATGTCTTTACTATTTTCTAGCATCACCAAAGGGGCTTTCCAGATGGCACTAGTGGTAAAATGCAGGAGACATAAGAGATATGGATCTGATCCCTGGGTCAGGAAGATCCCCTGAAGGAAAGCATGGCAAACCACTCCAGTATTTTTGCCTTGAGAATCCCATGGGTAGAGGAGCCTGGTGTGGCTACAGTCCATAGGGTTGCAAAGAGTTGGACAATTAAGTTGGACAAAGAGTTGGACAATTAAGACAACTTAGCATGCATGTGGCATCACAAAATCCTCTAGGCTTATCTTATAATTTCAGAATCCTAGTTCCTTTTAGTGAATAATGGTATTTAGAAACTAAGATCTGAGCTGAAGATGTGTCATGTTATTGAGGCATCACTGCTGCAAGGACCTCTGAGCAGCCACAGCTTGGAAATATCAGTTCAGTCGCTCAGTCGTGTCCAACTCTTTGCTACCCCATGGACTGCAGCATGCCAGGCTTCCCTGTCCATCACCAACTCCTGGAGTTTACTCAAACTCATGTCCATTAAGTCAGTGATGCTATCCAACCATCTCATCCTCTGTCATCCCCTTTTCTTGCCTTCAATCTTTCCCAACATAAGGGTCTTTTCAATTGAGTCAGTTCTTCGCATCAGGTGGCCAAAGTATTAGAGTTTCAGCCTCAGCATCACTCCTTGCAAAGAATATTCTGGACTGATTTCCTTTAAGATGGACTGGTTTTATCTCCTTGAAGTCCAAGGAACTCTCAAGAGTCTTCTCCAACACCACAGTTCAAAAGCATCAATTCTTCGGCACTCAGCTTTCTTTATAGTCCAACTCTCACATCCATACATGAATACTGGAAAAACCATAGCTTTAACTAGACTGACCTTTGTTGGCAAAGTAATGTCTCTGCCTTTTAAATATGTTGTCTAGTTTTGTCATAGCTTTTTTTCCAAGGAGCAAGCATCTTTTAATTTCATGTCTGCAGTCACCATCTGCAGTGATTTAAGAGCCCCCCAAAATAAAGCCTCACACTGTTTCCACTGTTTCCCCATCTATCTTCCATGAAGTGATGGGACCAGAAGCCATGATCTTAGTTTTCTGAATGTTGAGTTAGAGCCAACATTTTCACTCTCCTCTTTCACGTTCATCAAGAGGCTCTTTAGTTCTTCTTCACTTTCTGCCATAAGGATGGTGTCATCTGCATATCTGAGGTTATTGATATGTCTCCTGGCAATCTTGATTACAGCTTATGCTTCGTCCAGCTGGCATTTTGCATGATGTACTCTGCATACAAGTTAAATAAGCAGGGTGACATTATATAGCCTTGAGGTACTCCTTCACCAATTTTTAACCAGTCTGTGGTTCCATGTCCCGTTCTAATTTTTGGAAATATATGCATACATAATAACCCATGGATAGACACACACACATTGAGATTTTCAGTGATTAAATCACTTCATGCTGATTCTTCCAACTCCAATCCAACAACACAGGGTTCGTTCTTGCATTTCCCCCTTTCCTTATCTGCAATTTTCTTCTCCAGCAATGAGATGCCTAACTATATTACTTACAGTATATTTACTAATATGTTCAACTCTAATATAGACATAAAAGTTTCAGAATTTCTAACTCATAACTCTATAAAAAGCACATTCACTAACCAGAGTACAACATTAATATATGTTGAATTTTGCATTTAGTCTTTTAACCGCCAATGAAAATATGTTTTCCAAAGTAAATTAGATTATTTTCTTACTCCTTCAGGTGATTATATTATTAATTTACATACTGTTATTCAGCTAGGATTACTTTATTAATACATACATTATAATTTATTAATATATAAATTAGAATACTTTATATTATAATTTATATATTATATTTTTATATAATTTTTATATATTATATAATTTTTATATATAATATTATGTATTTTGGTCTCCACTCCCCCGATTTTGGTTGACATTTTATTAAATCTACATACAGCAACATTAACTAGACACTGTATACCACTCAGTGTGTTTTGATGAATGTAAAGAACCATGTATCCTTCAATATCAGACATGATACATAAGAGTTCCATAAGCCCAACATTCCCTTATTAATTCAATTGTTCAATCCCACATTCTACCTCTAATCCCTGGGAACAGTGCATTCATTTTCCTTTTTGATTTTTTCAGAATGTAAAATCAAATTATCAGTATGTGAGTTTTCAGGTCTAGCATCTTTCAATTAGTAAAAGCATTTACAATTTGCGTATGTTATTATATTAATCAATAATTTATTCCTTTTTACTACTAATAACACTTTATTTTATATACATATATATATGTTATGACCAACCTAGATAGCATATCAAAAGCAGAGACATTACTTTGCCAACAAAGGTCCGTCTAGTCAAGGCTATGGTTTTTCTAGTGGTCATGTGTGGATGTGAGAGTTGGACTGTGAAGAAAGCTGAGTGCCGAAGAATTGATGCTTTTGAACTGTGGTGTTGGAGAAGATTCTTAAGAGTCCCTTGGACTGCAAGGAGATCCAACCAGTCCATTCTAAAGGAGATCAGTCCTGGGTGTTCTTAGGAAGGAATGATGCTAAAGCTGAAATTCCAATACTTTGGCCACCTCATGCAAAGAGTTGACTCATTCGAAAAGACTCTGATGCTGGGAGGGATTGGAGGAGAAGGGGACGACAGAAGATGAGATGGCTGGCTGGCATCACCAACTAGATGGACATGGGTTTGGGTGGAGTCCAGGAGTTGGTGATGGACAAGGAGGCCTGGCATGCTGCAGTTCATGGGGTCACAAAGAGTTGGACACGACTTAGCAACTGAACTGAACTGAACTGATATATATATATAGATAGATAGATATAGATATAGATAGATATAGTGGTGGTTTAGTCACTAAGTTGTGTCCAACTCTTGTGACCCCATGAACTGCAGCCTGCCAGGCTCCTCTGTTCATGGGATTCTCCAGACAAGAATACTGGAGTGGGTTGCCATTTCCTTCTCCAGGGGATCTTACCAACCCAGGAATCAAACTTGGGTCTCCTGCCTTGCAGGCAGATTCTTTACCAACTGAGCTGCGAGAAAGCCCATAGTTTATCCATTCAACTCTTGAAAAAAATGTGGGCTGTTTCCGATTTTTAGTGGTTATGCCCTAGGGTTTACAATATATATTTATCATTAGTGTCTTTTGAGTAATATTTTCATGATATAATAATAATATTTTCTACTTGAGGAATTTACTTTAGCATTTGTCATTGAGAGAGAAATTTCCTAACTCTCCTAAACATATTATTTATAGTTGAGGCCCTGATATTTTTATTAAGGGAGGGAAAGAAAAGCAGAATGGAAGAAAGAAAAAAAAAGAACTTATTTCAACTTAATTTCTTTGAGATTTAACAAGTATGATCTATTTCACATGAAATATTTTTCTATTGTTTACCAGAATAATGGATCTAAAAATATGCAGTGTATTTGGTCTCATATAGATAATTCATGGTATCTTACGTTTTATAGATTTATTAGCTCCTCTCACAAAGCATATTTCATGTTTAAATCATGTTGTCTAAATATATGTATAGCATAATGCTATACATATTATATATGTGTAAAAATGTACATAATATGCATTGATCTGTGATGATATAAAACTAGTTATTAATATTTTGTTATTTAGTCATTATGTCCTGTCCATCTCTTTTGTGACCCTGTGGACTATAGCCTACTAGGCTCCTTGGTCCATGGGATTTCCCAGGCAAGAACAGTGGAGTGGGTCACCATTTCCTTTATTTTTTTCAAACAAAGAATGAGATTAAGAGTTGAAAGGGAAATTTTACTTATGTATTTCTTATATTCAGTGAATTTTGTTTTACTGTTAAAGTACATTTATTGTATGTTTTTGAGTAAAAAAAAAATATGTTTTCAAAAGTTAACTGTCCTAAAAGCTCCTAAAACCAGTCTTCTCTGTAATATATAAGCAATGCTGCACTAAAACGACATAATCTAAAACCTAAGATTGCTTGTGAAGGACATTTTCCGAGTCTTCAGGCACTGGAAATTGTGGGCTCTATTTCTCTTACTTTTTATTGTAGTTTTTAGGTAATATAATCATTCAGATTTGTTGTTAATCACTTCAGATCATCAGGCTTTAAAAGTATCTCTCCTATGTACTGACTCAGACAAAAAAATGATGAAACCAAAGAATACATTAGCCAGTTATTACCATTGATTAAATAGTTGAAAATGATATGTTTCCTTAAAAATAAGGGAACTGCTATTCAGCATACTGTTCTTTTCCTATTTTGTCTGATTTTGCATTGCAGATCACTAGCATTTGCTCATGAATCCTTCTTGTCCATCTGGAACCAGCTTTGAATACTATATCATTGCTGCGCCTCACTCTAATGATTTAGTAGACTTATAAATCATTAGAAACACTGATCTGGCTGATGATGCATCTGAGTAATACATCATCAGAAAAAGGTGCTTACATGATATATTACCCCAAAGATGGCGCTATGTAGAGTGGAATCAAAGAACACACCTGGTCGCGGCATGGAGTACTGGCTTTGGAGATGGCTTTGTTTAAAAAAAACCATTTGCTTTCTTTAGGCTGAAAAACCAAAAATCAGACATTCACAAGAAATATATCATGTTTTCAGGGAAAAATTGCTATTTTCATCAAGAAATTCATCAGCATGATATTTTGGAACTTTATTGAATATAAATTTTCTACATTTCTTAGTGATAATGTGTAAGACCATGCAATTCAGAGATAATTTCCATCATCAATATTCATCATCATTTTGCATATTCTAAAACAGCAATACTAGAACAATGGGACTCTAGAGACACATCTACAATCACTATTAACCTAGAGCCATATGACTCCTGCACAAACTGTAGACTGTTTAAAATGGCATAATTTCAAAATAAGTTCTCAGGGATCTATGGATTAAATTTGAGTCCTATATAATTTGAAATCCATAGTTTATCAACCCTCTAATATTTAATCAAGTATTATACTCCACTATTGATTTTTATTTGTGAGAAATAGTGTGTGATTTTTCTCATACTAATTAATGGGAAATAGCCCTGGACTCTAAAATTGGATAGACAGTCTTGTTCTATTTTGAACAAAAACAAGCAATCTGACAAGTAAAATAAGCACCCTAATACACTTTAACTATAATGTAAAATGATACAAATATAATCTTAACTAAAAGCCTTACTCTGTGATATGAAAATAAATTTCTCAAGTGTTTTGCAAATTTTTCCTCTCTGATGATTCTGATATACATTTAGGTTCTTTAATCATTCTTCCAAAGCCTTGGATTTCAGAAAAATATTCACCCTCTGATTCTAAAGAAAGAAAAATTTTATTTCTCCCCCAACAAACTCCACTCTCACTTTGCCCAGTCTAAGACCCATCCAATTTCTGCCCTAAGCTCATGGGCAGAAAGTATATCCTATCCCCCTACCCCCGGCCCAGGGCAATGTTGCCCTCTACTCAAAAGGAAATGTCTTTACCTATTGATTTGTCATGGCCAATTACAATAGCCAGAGAGTACAGTTTCCAAGGGTACAAGTATGCAGTGTAAAATCACATCTTGTGTTCATATAGAATCATAGTCCCTTGTCCTTGGCCATAATTTCTTGATCAATGTGACCCACCCTACCTGTGATAGTTCCCCTGCAATCTCCTGTCAGCATTATCTCATTCCTTAAGAATAAGCAAAAATGTTCAGGAATAGGACAGCTCAAATCCAGATTATCAACAATAACAGTGAATATTTGTTTTGTATTATCTGAAGGGTCTTAATTATGTGGAACTAAAGAGCCTCTTGATAAGGGTGAAAGAACAGAGTAGAAAAGCTGGCTTAAAACTCAACATTAAAAAACTAAGATATGGCATCTGGTCCCATCACTTCATGGCAAATAGAAGGAGAAAAACTGGAAACAGTGACAGATTTTCTTTACTTGGGCTCCAAAGTCACTGCAGACTGTGACCACAGCCATGAAATTAAAAGATGTTTGCTAGTTGGAAGGAAAGCTATGACAAACCAAGACAGCATATTAAAAAGCAGAGACATCACTTTGCTGGCAAAGGTCTGTCGTCAAAGCTATAGTTTTTCCATCTGTATACAGTCATATACAGATATTTCAGTTGGACCATAAAGAAAGCTGAGCACCAAAGATTTGATGCTTTCAAACTGTGGTACTGGAAAAGATTCTTGAGAGTTCCTTGGACTGCAAGGAAATCAAACCAGTCAATCCAAAAGGAAATCAACCCTGAATATTCAGTGGAAGGACTGAAGCTTAAGCTCCAATACTCCAAAGAGCTAATCCATTGGAAAAGACACTGATGCTAGGAAAGATCAAGGGCAGGAGGACAAGTGGGAATCAGAGAATGGGATGTTTGGATGGCATCATTGACTCGATGGACATGAGTTTGATGAAACTCGGAGATAGTGAAGAACAGGGAAGCCTGGAGCGCTGCAGTCCATGGGGTGGAAAAATGGGATAAGACTTAGCTATTAACAATTATGTGATAAATGTTCACCTATTTTCATTACTAAGCAAAACTTTTAAAGTATTCATTTACAAATTCTTTGTTTGATTTCTTTCAAACAACTCAAATCCTTTCCAAGGACAATAGAGGGTATTTACTTAAATCGGATTGATTAAATGACCTGATAAAATGATTCTCCCCATATAAAAGAAGCTGTTAGCTTGAAAAGGTAAATTCCAATCTTCTTTTTAGATGGTAGAAAATGCTTATGTCTTTGAAACTGGCAGTTTTTCCTGCCAGGCTCCACAGGATGTCTCATTATACTAGCTTCAGGAAAGAAATTTAGATTTTTTTTTTTTTAAGTCTAAGAAAGAATGTTTTTTACTCACAAGCACAATAATTTGTCTTTGAAGAATACTAAACAAATAACCCAAAATACAGGAAAGGCTACCCGCAAATATACCCTAATGTATTACTGGCATTAATGAAACAATAGAAGCAATCTAAGTGTCCAAGCTTAGGGGACTAAAAGTGTACCCCACAAAACATCTTTCTCGCTAAGGTTTTCCTAGCAGAATGTTTCCTGATTTTCAATATCAAAATTTCATATGCTTTATTTCATTATAATGAGTTTCAGTTATTGTTTATGTGGAAAATTCTAAAATTTGTATCTGCAAAACAATATTTTTAACAAAATCGTGTTTGGGATCAATGTTGCTATACTTCAGATTCATCAGTATCATTGTTTTTCAGTCCCTCAGTCATCTATGATTCTTGGCGACCCCATGGATTTCAGCACACCAGGTTTCCCTGTCCATCACTGTCTCCTGGAATTTGCTCAAACTTATGTCCATTGAGTCAATTATGTCATCCAACCATCTCATTACTCTGACTCCTACTTGTCCTCCTGCCCTCCTGCCCAGCATCAGTGTCTTTTCCAATGAATTAGTTCTTTGAATCAGGTGGCCAAACTATTGGAGCTTCAGCCTCAGCATCAGTCCTTCCACTGAATATTCAGTTGATTTCCCTTAGGGTTGACTGGTTGGATCTCCTTGCAGTCCCAGAGACTCTCAAGAATCTTCTCCAACACCACTGTTCAAAATCATACATCCTTCAGCACTCATCCTTCTTTATGATCAAACTCTCACTTCTGTATATGTGAATACTGGAAAAACTATAGCTTTGACTAGATGAACCTTTGTCAGCAAAGTGATGTCTCTGCCTTTTAGCATTCTGTCTAGGTTTGTTAACAGCTTTTCTACCAAGGAGCAAGTGTCTTGTAATTTCATGATTAGTCACTAGCTGCAATGTCATGGTTACTTATTCTGAAAAGGGTGCTGAATGCAACAAAGGGCAGATGTCTCTAGGATGTGGCAGGTCACAGAGAGGCATTACTAGGCTGCATCTACTGTGCCACCTTAATGAATTTTTCCTTCACAAATGGCCTGATATTTCTTTATCTCTGGACAAAGAGGCTTATGACTATAATTTGCATGTTGATGTTTTCTTCAAAAGTTTTTATTTTTAAGAAAAAAATTGTTACAGCTATTGCCAAGGCTCTACCTCCCTCTCATACTTCCCTGAATGGGCTTCCCTGGTGGCTCAGAAGGTAAAGAATCTGCCTGCAATGCAGGAGACCTGGGTTCGATCCCTGGATCAGGAAGATCCTCTGGGGAAGGGAATGGCAACCCACCCCAGTAATCTTGCATGGAGAAGCCCATGGACAAAGGAGCTGGGCAGGTGACAGTCTATGGGGTCACAAAGGTTGGACACAACTTAGTGTTGGACTAACACTACCTCTCCCTCATACCTTTCTCCTGATTTCTTTTCCAGATGTAATGAATATATGAAGTTAGTATATATCATTCTTATATGTATATATTTTATTCACACATTATCATGTAGTCTTTGTATATCTTAAAAGTTCAAAATATTATATTATATTTATCTTTTATAAATGGTTATTTTCACTCAATTATTAAGTTTCTGCAATATCTCCCTGTTGTTGATGCATAAGCCTACTTCATTCATTTTAACTATGGGAGAATACACCATTCCACTATATAGAATGATTCTTTTTCCATTTTTTCAATATTTTAAAATATTTAATATCACAATAAACATCTTTGTACACCTTCCTCTTTCTGTGATAGATACTCATGTGTAGAGTTGCTGGGTTTTAGAAAATGACACATTAACTTGACTAGTTATTGACACATGGCTTTCCAAATGTGCTTGTACTAATAGAATTCTTCTACTAGTAATTTACAATATCCTATTTCCCCACAGCCTGGCAGCTTGTTTTGTTATCAGTAGTTTGAACTTATTTTAATCTAATGTGTGTGAAAGGTACCAGAAGAAAAGCAGTCTAGCAAGATAGAAACTTCTAGACAATAATCACTGTTTCAGATTAGTGATTATAAACCCTGTCTCTGCTAGGCTGTAGTGATTCACTTCCATCTTCTTGCTGGTGTGGTGTAAGAGAAAGCCAACTAGGGAGCCAAGGACTTTCCTTCCATTTTATTCCTCTGGCTGATAATGAGCCCTCACCCTGTGGAACCAGTGGAGACCACATAAACCACCTAAATAACACTTCCAATGAATGTTGGGCTACATGTGTCTTTTCCAATTATGGTTTCCTCGGGGTATATGTCCAGTAATGGGATTGTTGGATAATATCTTAATTTTTTATGTACAATAGATAACCAGTGGGAATTTCCTATATGACACAAGGAACTCAAACCCAGTGAGAATAACACCTTCAGCGAACACTGGGATACATGTGTCTTTTCCAATTATGGTTTTCCCCAGAAAATTTCCAGTAACAGGATCGCTGAGTAATATGGTATTTTATTATGTCAAATAGGTAAACAGTGGGAATTGGTTGTATGATGCAGATAGATCAAACCCTGTACTCTGTGACCACCTAGAGGAGTGGGAAGGGGTGGGAGGTGGGAAGGAGGTTCAAGAGGGAAGGGACATATCTACACCTATGATTGATTCATGTTGATGTATGGTAGAAGCCAACACAACATTGTATGACAGTCATCCTTCAATTAAAAATAAATTTAAAAACAAAAAAAACAGCACCTTCATGCAGGAGTCAACAGGACACTGTTCTCCTTCACCCCTAGGGTGGTGTCAGAAGATTCTTGGTGAAGACTCAGGACTAACACTAGTGCCCAGAAGCAATGATATTAGCCCTGTATGGTGTCCATAAAGGCCACTTGGGGAACAGTAGTGAAGAACAACTACTTTCAACCACGAAGGTATTTTAGGAGGTTAATGGGGAATCAGAACTCTACCCTGCCCAGCAGTAATAAGGGGCCTCTCCCTTGGATGTGACTGGAGTCTGAGTGGGAACCTGGACTTCGAACCCCAGCTACAATAACAAGACAGCACCCCATCCCCTTTCTGCCAGAGAGGTGTCACAGGAAGGCAGCCAAAACAATGGTAAATAAGATCAAGAGTGTCATAACATATTCTAAAAAAGCTGTTTTGGTGAAAAATCACTTGTGATATAAAGAACCAGGAAGCACTCAAACAGAATGGAAAAATGCGGTCAATAGATGTCAACACTGGAGTGACAGAAATGTTAGCATTATTTGACAATAATTTTAAAACTGCCATCATAAAAAAAAAAAAAATACTTCAATGGACAATTAGGAACATTCTTAAAGCAAAAAAAAAAAAAAAAGTCTGGGCAAAGAAAGAAAGAGATAAAGAAGAACCAAATTAAAAAATTTAGACCTGAGAATACAATAATAAAAATTAAAACTCAATAGATCTCATAGGAGAAGAAGAGGACAGATGAAAAAATCAATGAACTGGAAGACAGAACAATAAAAATTGCTTAATGGGAGCAAAAGAGAGAAAATGGACTAAAAAAAAAAAAAAATGAACAAAATAAATGAGCTTCATGGACCTAAACAACTATAACAAAAGACCAGTCAATGCAACAACCTGAATGAAACTCCAGAAAATTATGGTGAATAAAAACAGAGACAGAAAACAAAAATCCAATATTTATAGAGTATTATTTATTTTTTTCTTTTAATTATAGAAATGGAAAACATATAAGTGGTTCCCAGAGGTTAAGAGGTTTCCTAGTTGGCTCAGTAGGTTAAGAATCCTCTGGCAATGCAAGAGAAGCAGGAAGTGTGGATTTGATCCCTGGATTGGGAAGTTTCCCTGGAGGAGAAAATGGCAACCTATTCCAGTATTCTTGCCTGGAGAATCCCATGGACAAAGGAACCTGATGGGCTACTGTCCTTGGAGTAGCAAAGAGCTGGACACACCTGAAGCCACTGAGCATGAACACAGGAACACAGAGGTTAAGATGGGAGAGAAGTAGATGTGATTTTAAAAGGACAAAATTAAGGGATCTTTCTGGTGCTGGGTATTCTGTATTCAGACTCTGTTAATACTGATACCCTTGTTGGTATAATATACTACAGTTCTCATTTTCTTTGGGGGAGACTGTGTACTCTTTCTGTAAAGGCTGTATAGAATCTCTTGCTCTGTGCTATTTCTTTCAATTACATGAAAAGCTGCAATTATTTCAAAATAAAATATTTAATAAAAAATTCATGGATCTATGGTATATTTTTTGCATAACAGATTATTGTCTTAAGATGTGATTGCTTGGTGAGATTCTATCTATAATTTTAGACATTTTGAAATATGCTGATGAATTATTTTATAAATGTAGTCAACACATTCTAACCAGCATTAATAATTATTATTTTCCCCATATTTTTTCTCATTAAACTTCACTTTAATAAATCTTAAGGTAGTGGGACAGATTTTTGTGAAGTTAATTTGATTTAAAAGTGTGGATGAAGAGTAGCATTGAAATATACATTACCATGTGTAAAATAGATAGCTAGTGGGAAGTTGTTATAAATATAATAGCACAGGGAGTTCATCCCAGTGCTCTGTGATGATCTAGAGGGGTGAGGTTGGGGGTGGGTGGGTGGGAGCAAGGTAC
>NW_011494788.1:2038639-2042764 GCF_000754665.1 Bison bison bison
GAGAGGTACAAGAGGGAGGGGATATATGTATGCTGCTGCTGCTACTGCTGCTAAGTCGCTTCAGTCATGTCTGACTCTGTGCGATCCCATAGATGGCAGCCCCCCAGGCTCCCCTGTCCCTGGGATTCTCCAGGCAAGAATACTGGAGTGGGTTGCCATTTTCTTCTCCAATGCATGAAAGTGAAAAGTGAAAGCGAAGTTGCTCAGTCGTGTCCGACTCTTAGTGACCCCATGGACTGCAGCCCACCAGGCTCCTCCATCCATGGATTTTCCAGGCAAGAGTACTGGAGTGGGGTGCCATTGCCTTCTCTGGGATATGTGTATACTCACGGCGAATTCATGATCTGTATTGCAGAAACCAACACAACTTTGTGAAGCAATTATCCTCCAATTAAAAGTAAACATAAGTACGGATTTTAAAAGCTAATCATTTAAAACTCACATGTACACATGGGAAGGGAGACAAAACAAATGGCCCACACAGAATCCCTTTCTTTCCAGTGTTTTATTTTGCATTTTTATCACCAAGAAATTTAAATGGCCAACTGAAACTAATCTGGAACCAATCTTCCACTAGTTGATGAAAACTGGTGGGGACAGGAAGGTAGGTGTCGTTCATTTCACTTTCATGAACTTTCTGGGCCAACCTGGTGACCTTGCCAGTACCAGCAACCTTCTTGTCCACTACCTTGATGATAGCCACAGCAAGCATCTGTCTAATACCACAAACAGTAAAGTGAACCAAAGAATCTCGGAACCATATGAATGATGGAAATATCAACAGATTTCACCAGCTTGGGGTCACTTTCCAGAATAATCTCCTTCAGCTCAGCAAACTTGCCAATAATTGTGACAATCCAGCACAGTTGTGTAGCCACCATTAACTTATCCTGAATGGTTCAGGATAATCATCAGAGTAGCAAAGGCAGCTGCTTCCCTTGGTGAGTAATTTTTGCTGTTACCAACCATGCTGCCATGGAGAATATCATCCATGGACATGTTCTTAACAGTTGTCTTAGTCTGTTCAGGCTGCAATATAACAGAATATCTTAGACTGAGTGATTTATAAAAAGAAATTTCTATCTCAGTGTTTTAGAAGCTGGGAGAATCCAAAAAGAAAAAAACAGGTTTCATGCCTCATGAGAGTTTGCTTCCTGATTGATAGATGACCATCTTTTTGCTCTATCCTCACATGGTTAAAAGGGGTGAGGGAATTCTCTGAGGTCTCTTTTTTGTAGGGCAGTATTCCCATCTAAGAGGGCTCCACCCTGATCACCTCCCTTTATTCTCATTTATGAGGGCTCCACTCTGATAGCCTCCCAAAGATCTCATCTCTAAATACTATCACACTGTGGATTAGGTTTCAGCACATAAATTTTGAGGAAACAAAATCAGTCTATGGCAACAGTAGACCTCATATAATAGCCAGTACAATAGATAAAAATAGAGTTTCATTGTTAATTAGATTTTAATTTTAGATTAATGTGATATATTTATTATATTTATATTTTATTTATATGCAACACATATTTTATTTACATTTTCATATATTTTTAAGTAAATTAAATATGTAAGCCCTATTAAATCTGTTTGGAGTTTTATTGTGGTAGTTATCAAGTCATATGAGCTATATTTTTTTAAGGGTTTTTATTTCTTGACAATAATTTTACAACTATTTAGTCCTGTGCTTGTCTTATTACTCCATTCATTTTTTAAACTAGGCATTTTTGATACAGAGAGATTTAAAAGAACTGTGTTCAAAACAATTTATTATTTCCTCTGTGATTTCTTTCATCTGTTGGACAAAAAGAAGATCCTCCCTATGCTACAATATGACAAATATTTGATTATATTTTATTTAAAGGTTTTACAGGTTTTTGAAAACTCTGATGTTTTTATCCCTCTAAAATTCCTTTACATAGAAGGTGGAGATATCAAATGATACTTTTTTCATAAGAACTATATGCAGGTCAGGAAGCAACAGTTAAAACTGGACATGGTACAACAGACTGGTTCCAAATAGGAAAAGGAGTATGTCAAGGCTGTATATTGTCACCCTGCTTATTTAATTTATAGGCAGAGTACATCATGAGAAACGCCTGGCAGGAAGAAGCACAAGCTGGAATTAAGATTGCAGGGAGAAATATCAATAACCTCAGATATGCAGATGACACCACCCTTATGGCAGAAAGTGAAGAGGAACTAAAAAGCCTTTTGATGAAAGTGAAAGTGGAGAGTGAAAAAGTTGGCTTAAAGCTCAACATTCAGAAAGCTAAGATCATGGCATCTGGTCCCATTACTTCATGGGAAATAGATGGGGAAACAGTGGAAACAGTGTCAGACTTTATTTTGGGGGGCTCCAAAATCACTGCAGATGGTAAGTGCAGCCATGAATTTAAAAGATGCTTACTCCTTGGAAGGAAAGTTATGACCAACCTAGATATCATATTCAAAAGCAGAGACTACTTTGCCAACAAAGATCTGTCTAGTCAAGGCTATGGTTTTTCCAGCAGTCATGTATGGATGTGAGAGTTGGACTGTGAAGAAAGCTGAGTGCCAAAGAATTGATGCTTTTGAACTGTGGTGTTGGAGAAGACTCTTGAGAGTCCCTTGGACTGCAAGGAGATCTAACCAGTCCATCCTAAAGGAGATCAGTCCTGGGTGTTCATTGAAAGGACTGATGCTGAAGCTGAAACTCCAATACTTTGGCCACCTCATGCAAAGAGTTGACTCCTTGGAAAAGACCTTGATACTGGGAGGGATTAGGGGCAGGAGGAGAAGGGGACGACAGAGGATGAGATGGCTGGATGGCATCACCGACCTCGATGGACATCAGTTTGGGTAAACTCCAGGAGTTGGTGATGGACAGGGAGGCCTGGAGTACTGCGATTCATGGGGTCGCAAAGAGTCAGACAGGACTGAGTGACTGAACTGAACTGAGACAAAAAGTTGTTGGCTTCCTGAACAATTTATAAGGTCATATATTCTTTTCTAAATTGTGAAAACAGTGTGGTCTATTTCAGCATTTTTTACTCTATTGTAGGTACCTAAATTGTAGTATCATAGTTTTGTATCATAATTTCTAAATTCTTCTATATATTATGTTTAGATACCTGATTATATTTGTCTTCCTGTCTTCTCTCTAAAACAAGTTTTGTTTTTCAAATTTATTTTGCCATTTTTGTTTGCTCACTAAGTATTTTAAGAAGGCTTGATGAACATCATAATATTAATTTAAATTTAAATTTTATATATGAAAAACTTTGTATAGCATACATAATCATGAGAATTGTCTACTTAAGAAAAATAATTTCTTAAAGCCCCATGAATCCTCATCACACAGGTCAAGGGAAGATATTCCCTGATAAAATTTTGAAGTACTTCTACATATTTAGAATATTCACTTAGGTTATTCTGACAATTTATATCTGATGCAGAAAAATGATCATTTTCTTGATTTTTAAGTTTATTTTGGTAAAGTTTTATATGGTACTTTAAAAATTATTCACGAACACTTTTTTCTCAGTTTTATTTCAAACTTTTAAAATGTATTTTCTCTTTTTAAAATTAGTTATATTTATTAAAGCTTTGATTAAGTCCTTGAATCTTTCAAGAGAGTTAGTTTATACTTCCACTTATAAAATCTAATTCCCAGGAGTTACTTTAATGCATTTGTTTCATAAGTAATTTTCACATTTAACATTTTATTCATAATCAGTTTATGAATGTTTATATGTAATGGATATGCAATATCAATATGTAAGCTTTATAATTATATATAACTATTTCTAATTTATTAAGTTGGGTACTTAGTAATACTATGGCTAAATACTAAATAGGCTGCAACTGGTGCACTTAGGTGCAGGCGGCTGCGAAGGGCACACTAAGCGCAGCCGAGAGGAGCTACCCCACATCCGAAGTCAGGGGCAGAAGCCGGGAGAACCCCATGCCCCAGGGGTGGCTGCCAAGAGGAATTCCCCCACGTCTGAGGTCAGGGGCAGCAGCCGAGAGTGCCAGGCTGTGATGGCGCAGGAAGGGCCGAGAAGAGCTACCCAAGTCCAGGGTCAGAGGCGGCAGCCGGGAGGAGCTATCCCACACCCCAGGTCAAGGGCGGCAGCCGAGAGG
>NW_011494788.1:2042864-2044240 GCF_000754665.1 Bison bison bison
GTATCCGAGGTCAGGGGCAGTGGCCAGGAGGAGCTACCCCATGCCCCCATGCCCAAGGCCAGGGGTGGCAGCTGGGAGGAGCCACCCCACACCCGAGGCCAGGGGTGGCAGCCAGGAGGAGCAACCCCACTTCCAAGGAGCGGTGGCTGAGGGGGCGCAGGAGGGCCTAGAAGAGCTATCCCACGTTGAAGGTCAGGAAGTGCGGCAGTGAGGAGATAACCCTCGTCCAAGGTAAGGAGCAGCGGCTGCACTTTGCTGGAGTAGCCGTGAAGAGATACCGCATGCCCAAGGTAAGAGAAACCCAAGTAAGATAGTAGGTGCTGCAAGAGGGCATCAGAGGGCAGACACACTGAAACCATACTCACAGGAAACTAGTCAATCTAATCACACTAGGACCACAGCCTTGTCTAATTCAATGAAACTAAGCCATGCCCGTGGGAAACCCAAGACCGGCAGGTCATGGTGGAGAGATTTGACAGAATGTGGTCCACTGGAGAAGGGAATGGCAAACCACTTCACTATTCTTGCCTTGAGGACCCCATGAACAGTATGAAAAGGCAAAATGATAGGATGCTGAAAGAGGAACTCCCCAGGTCAGTAGAGGCCCAATATACTACTGGAGATCACTGGAGAAATAACTCCAGAAAGAATGAAGGGATGGAGCCAAAGCAAAAACAATACCCAGTTGTGGATGTGACTGGTGATAGAAGCAAGGTCCAATGCTGTAAAGAGCAATATTGTATAGAAACCTGGAATATCAGGTCCATGAATCAAGGCAAATTGGAAGTGGTCAAACAATAGATGGCAAGAGTGAATGTCGACATTCTAGGAATCAGCGAACTCAAATGGACTGGAATGGGGGAATTTAACTCAGATGACCATTATATCTACTACTACAGACAGGAATCCCTCAGAAGAAATGGAGTAGCCATCATGGTCAACAAAAGAGTCCATAATGCAGTACTTGGATGCAATCTCAAAAATGATGGAATGATCTCTGTTCGTTTCCAAGGCAAACCATTCAACATCACAGTAATCCAAGTCTATGCCCCAACCAGTAACGCTGAAGAAGCTGAAGTTGAATGGTTTTATGAAGACCTACAAGATCTTTTAGGTAACACCCAAAAAAGATGTCCTTTTCATTATAGGGGACTGGATGCAAAAGTAGGAAGTCAAGAAACACCTGGAGTAACAGGCAAATTTGTCCTTGGAATATAGAATGAAGCAGGGCAAAGACTAATAGAGTTTTGCCAAGAAAATGCACTTGTCATAACAAACACCCTCTTCCAACAACACAAAAGAAGACTCTACACATGGACATCACCAGATGGTCAACACCGAAATCAGATTGATTATGTTCTTTGCAGCCAAAGATG
>NW_011494788.1:2044340-2044536 GCF_000754665.1 Bison bison bison
CCGAGGTCAGGGGCAGAAGCCGGGAGCACCCGATGCCCAAAGGGCGGCTGCCAAGAGGAATTCCCCCACGTCTGAGGTCAGGGGCAGCAGCCGAGAGTGCCAGGCTGTGATGGCGCAGGAAGGGCCGAGAAGAGCTACCCAAGTCCAGGGTCAGAGGCGGCAGCCGGGAGGAGCAACCCCACACCCGAGGTTAGGG
>NW_011494788.1:2044636-2045671 GCF_000754665.1 Bison bison bison
CAAATTCAGACTCAAATTGAAGAAAGTATGGAAAACCACTAGACCATTGAGGTATGACCTAAATCAAATCCCTTATGATTAAACAGTGGAAGTGAGAAATAGATTAAAAGGCCTAGATCTGATAGAGTGCCTGATGAACTATGGACTGAGGTTCCTGATATTGTACAGGAGACCGGGATCAAGACCATCCCCATGGAAAAGAAATGCAAAAAAGCAAAATGGCTGTCTGGGGAGGCCTTACAAATAGCTGTGAAAAGAAGAGAAATGAAAAGCAAAGGAGAAAAGGACAGATATAAGCCTCTGAATGCAGAGTTCCAAAGAATAGGAAGGAGAGATAAGAAAGCCTTCCTCAGTGATCAATGCAAAGAAATAAAGGAAAACAACAGAATGGGAAAGATTAGAAATCTCTTCAAGAAAATTAGAAATACCAAGGGAACATTTCATGCCAAGATGGGCTCAATAAAGGAGAGAAATGGTATGGACCTAACAGAAGCAGAAGATATTAAGAAAAGGTGGCAAGAATACACAGAAGAACTGCACAAAAGAGATCTTCATGACCCAGATAATCACGATGGTGTCATCACTGACCTAGAGCCAGACATCCTGGAATGTGAAGTCAAGTGGACCTTAGAAAGCATCATTACGAACAAAGCCAGTGGAGGTGATGGAATTCCAGTTGAGCTATTTCAAATCCTGAAAGATGATGCTGTGAAAGTATTGCACTCAATATGCCAGCAAATTTGGAAAACCCAGCAGTGGCCACAGGACTGGAAAAGGTCAGTTTTCATTCCAGTCCCAAAGAAAGGCAATGCCAAAGAATGCTCAAGCTACCGCACAATTGCACTCATCTCACATGCTGGTAAAATAATGCTCAAAATTCTCCAAGCCAGGCTTCAGGAATATGTGAACCATGAACATCCTGGTGTTCAAGCTGGTTTTCAAAAAGGCAGAGGAATCAGAGACCAAATTGCCAACATCCGCTGGATCATGAAAAAGCAAGAGAGTTCCAGAAAAATATCTATTTCTGCTTTATTG
>NW_011494788.1:2046291-2046467 GCF_000754665.1 Bison bison bison
ATGACACCACCCTTATGGCAGAAAGTGAAGAGGAACTCAAAAGCCTCTTGATGAAAGTGAAAGTGGAGAGTGAGAAAGTTGGCTTAAGTTCAACATTAAGAAAACGAAGATCATGGCATCCGGTCCCATCACTTCATGGGAAATAGATGGGGAAACAGTGGAAACAGTGTCAGACT
>NW_011494788.1:2046567-2050560 GCF_000754665.1 Bison bison bison
CTTCAGCCCTGGGATTTCTTTGGAAGGAATGATGCTAAAGCTGAAACTCCAGTACTTTGGCCACCTCATGCGAAGAGTTGACTCATTGGAAAAGACTCTGATGCTGGGAGGGACTGGGGGCAGGAGGAGAAGGGGACGACAGGATGAGATGGCTGGATGGCATCACTGACTCGATGGATGTGAGTCTGAGTAAACTCCGAGAATTGGTGATGGACAGGGAGGCCTGGGGTGCTGTGATTCATGGGGTCGCAAGGAGTCGGACTCGACTGAGCGACTGAATTGAACTGATACTATTTATACTAAATATATAAATTAATTCTATTTATATATGTATAAATTAAACAGTTGTTTTTAATTTTAATAATAATTAATTTATTAAGTTGAATAAAGACCAATTACACTCAAGGGACTAACATTTGAGTGTAATTTGGATAAGTGTTTTAATTTTTGATGCTATGACTTTGGTACATATCCAAGGATTTTAATGTATTTTTGGAGTACATGACTTTCTCTTTGACATGGCACTTACTTGAGATTTCTTTTAACACAGCCAGTGTTGTTGTTTATTTCTCTTATTAATTTCTAGTAATAATACTTCATGGTCTGGGAATGACTACTTTTTAAGAATTGGTAGTGATTTTCCTATTGGCATAGTATATTATCATATTTAAAAAAATATTCCAAGAATTCTTCAAATATCAAATGCTGTATATATGCATATATATAGATAGGCAAATACAATTTAGTATATGAAGGAATAGCATTAAGTTACATTTTTGTGCTCTATACATTTTTAGTTGCTAAAATGATAAGCTTGTAGAAAATAAATCATGGAAACTATATATTAAAGGCTACAAACTTTTTGAAAACTTATTCCATGTGAAAAGAACATTTTATAATATCCTGTTCATTATTGTAAGAAATTGGAATCACATGGAAGAGTTATTAGTACTGAGAATTGTTTTCTGCTAAAAGCTGACATTAGTAATGGTACAAACATTGAATATAAGGGAAATGAATTGGTCCTATTAGTTATTATATACATTATATAAGTTATATACATTAAATTAATTTTTTAAATAAATTTATTTGTGCAGTTTCAATATACATGAATAAATATAATTTTTTCCCACAGAAATGTGGGATTTTCTTTTGTTTGGAAGAGGTGTCCTATCACTTAGCACTTTTTCCCCAAAGGCAGTTTGACTATTTCCCAGAAGGACATTTCCTTTAATTTCCTTTTGGATTATCTAGCTCTCTGGGTTTAAATTTAAAGTTTAAAGGAACCATTTGATTTTAATAACTTTTATGTGTAGTGCTCCATTGAATTTGGACTTCAGCACATAGAACTACTTTTCCATAAGGTGATTTCTAGTAAATCCCTGTGTGTAAAAGCAAGATAAACACACATCACCGAGTTTGTTATTGCAATTAAATTATTGGATTTTTACATTTGAATATGTTTTGAGTATTGAAAGCATGAAGAGCCTGTTTTCTCATGTTGGTCATGGACACTTTTCTGACACTTAACAGCTTGAAATAAACCTGCCAATATTCTTAAATGTCTGAAAATATGAAAATGCTACATTTTTAATATAGGGAAAACAAGTTCAGTAAACTACATTTTCTTAACAGCATCCATGATAAACGCTTCCATAGAATCCATTTTGTGAAGTCTAAATTCTCATTTAGTATATTTTAATTTTGACTTTCCCATTAAAATATTAGTTTAGTTTCTCACACATTTCTTTTTATAACGTTTCACTTACTTTGCACAAATCAAAATACTAAATTGGCTCTCACTAGACTTTCTTGCTAATGACCATTCATGTACACTACTAAACATAACCTATATGTACTTATACAAACACTTTTTTAAAAAAATTTTTCTTGGCATATAATTGCTTTATCATGTTGTATTAGCATTTGCTGTATGGCAAATTGAATCATATATATATATTCTTTAAAAAAATATATATATTCTTATATATAATAATTATATAATATATACTATAATATAATATAGTTATACTATAATACATATTATATATATATAATTTATTATGTAATATATATTCTTATATAATATATATATTCTTTAAAAAGTAGTCATTCCCAGACCATATGTATATGTATACATACATATATATACCACATGTGTATGTATACACACATGTATACATATGTATATGTATGTATACATACATATACATGTATATATATACATACGTATACACATATTTATGTTTCCACTATTTTTTACGTCCCCTACCTATTTAGGTCACCACAAGGCACTGAGTAGAATTCCTTATGCTATACAGTTTTTGTTGTTTAGTCACTAAGTCCAGCTGACTCTTTGCAACCCCATGGAGTGTAACCTTCCATGCTGCTCTGTCCATGGGCTTTCTCAGGCAAGAATACTGAAGTTGGTTACCATTTCTTTCTCCAACCCAGGAATCAAACCTGAGTCTCCTGCTTTTCAGGAAGATTCTTTGCCACTGAGCTACCTGGAAAGCCTGTGCTATACAGCAGGTTCTCAGTTATCAGTTTTATACATAGGGTATATATGTCAATCCCAATCTCCCAGTTTATCCCCCCTCCTCTTGCACCCTTGGTAACCATGTTTGTTTTCTTTATATGTGACTCTCATTTCTGCTTTGCAATTAAGTTTGTCTATACAGTTTTTCTAGATTCCTCATGTAAGCAATGTATGCTGCTGCTACTAAGTCACTTCAGTCATGTCCGACTCTGTGTGACCCCATAGACAGCAGCCCACCAGGCTCCCCAATCCCTGGGATTCTCCAGGCAAGAGTACTGGCGTGGGTTGCCATTGCCTTCTCCAAAGCAATGTATAATATTAGTCTTTTTCTTTTTGCCCTACACAGCTCTGCGTGATAATCTCTAGTCCATCTATGTCACTGCAAGTGGCACAACTTTGTTTCTTTTTAAGACTGAGTAATATTTTATTGTATATATGTACCACATCTTTATCCATTCCTCTGTTGATGGACATTTAGATTGCTTCCATATCCTGACTGTTGTAAATTGTGCTGCAATGAATATCATGGTGAGTGCATCCTTTCAGATATATACCCAGAAGGGGGATTGCAGGACCATATGGTAGCTCTATTTTTAGTTTACTAACGATCCCTCACACTTTTCTCCATAGTGGCTATACCAATTTACATTCCCACCAACAGTGTAGAAGCGTTCCCTTCTCTCCACATTTTCTCCAGCATTTATTGTTTGTAGATTTTTTTTAATTAATTTATTTTTTTAATTGAAGGATCATTGTTTTACAAAATTCTGTTGTTTTTTGTCAAACCTCAGCATGAATCAGCCATCAGATCAGATCAGTCGCTCAGTCGTGTCCGACTCTTTGCGACCCCATGAATCGCAGCACGCCAGGCCTCCCTGTCCATCACCAACTCCCGGAGTTCACTCAGACTCACGTCCATCGAGTCAGTGATGCCATCCAGCCATCTCATCCTGTCGTCCCCTTCTCCTCCTGCCCCCAAACTCTCCCAGCATCAGAGTCTTTTCCAATGAGTCAACTCTTCGCATGAGGTGGCCAAAGTACTGGAGTTTCAGCTTTAGCATCATTCCTTCCAAAGAAATCCCAGGGCTGATCTCCTTCAGAATGAACTGGTTGGATGTCCTTGCAGTCCAAGGGACTCTCAAGAGTCTTCTCCAACACTACAGTTCAAAAGCATCAATTCTTCGGTGCTCAGCTTTCTTCAAAGTCCAACTCTCACATCCATACATGACCCCAGGAAAAACCATAGCCTTGACTAGACGAAACATTGTTGACAAAGTAATGTCTCTGCTTTTGAATATGCTATCTAGGTTGGTCATAACTTTCCTTCCAAGGAGTAAGCATCTTTTAATTTCATGGCTTCAGTCACCATCTGTAGTGATTTTGGAGCCCCCAAAAATAAAGTCTGACACTGTTTCCACTGTTTCCCCATCTATTTCCCATGAAGTGATGGGACC